>NC_080574.1:104764309-105067340 GCF_029962835.1 Magnolia sinica | reverse complement strand
ATCGGCCTCGACAATCAGAATTAGCCTCGACAATCAGAATTGGCCTCAACGATCGGAATCAACCTCAACAATCGGAATCAGCCTCAACAATTGAAATCGAAATTGACCTCAACAATCGGCCTCGACAATCGAAATCGAAATAGGCCTCAACAATCAGAATCAACCTCAACAATCGACCTCGACAATCAGAATCGGTCTCAACAATCAGAATCAGCATCGATAATTGGAATTAGCCTCGACAATCGGAATCGGAATCGGCCTCAACAATCAGAATCGGAATTGGCCTCAATAATCAGAATCGGTGAGAATAGGCCTAACAAGGCCTAATGGAAGGTCACAATGTGGACATCCAACCATCATTGCCTATCAAGGTGGACATTTAACCATCATTGCTCCCAAGAAGTGGTCCACATAGGGCCGAATATATAGTGGGCCCATGGCCTCACATAAAGGCCTCATACACAATACAATGGGTTGCATACAATCTCAACGGGACTCATACAATCATAATGGGCCTTACATAAGAGTCTCATACATCATAATGGGCCTCGTCACATTGGCCTAATACACATCACATGGGTCGCATCACATGGGCCTATATACATCAGATGGGCCACGTCCCATGGGCCCCGAATACATCACAATGGGCCACAACCCATGGGCCTTATATATATAACAATGGGCCTCAACCCATGGGCCCCAAATACATCATAGTGGGCCTTAACGAATGGGCCGCAAATACATCATATTGGGCCTCATACAAGGGCCTCATATACATCACATCGTGCCTCATCAAATGGGCCTCAAATACATCTAACAAGCCGTATCAAATGGGCCACAACAACTACACCATTCATCCATTTATAGAGAGCATTGTCCAAACAAATGAATCATATCAAAAGATCATCTGGACAACAGTGGTGATAATGATTTCCACCATCAAAACTCCGCTGGGCCCACCATAGCGTTTATTTTTCATCCAGTCTGTTCATAAGGTCACAAAGACCTGAATTAAGTGGAGAAACAAATTTCACATTAATCTATAACTTCTACACTCCTAAAAAAAAGGGGTTTCAATGGTGGACATTCAATCCCACTGTTTCTGCAGTGTCGTCCACTTGATACTAGATTATTTTTTGTCTCAGGCCTTGAGACGAGATCGCCAAATAGACGGACGGTTGGATGGAATACATACATCAAAGTGGAGCCCATGAGCACGTCAAATGGATGGATAGTTTGGATGCAACACATGCATCAGTGGGCCCCACGGAATTGCTGACCAGATGCAGTGGCAATAGCTGCTAGGTGGGTTAACTGGCCACCGCGCCAAATAAATGGATGGTAGGGATATAACACTTATTTCATGGTGGGGTCCACATACGTGTGACCCACCAATTAAATGGACCGCGTGGAATGCAAAGCATGCATCATGGTGGGATTTTTCAATCTCGTCCAGATGGAATGAATGGACAGTGAAACACATATATCACGGTGGGCCACTCAGATGAACGGTGGATATTCAACATTTCCATCAGGGTGGGGGCACGTGGTGTGGCCCACCATGAAATATATATTATATATATAAATATTATTTATTTATTTACCAACGCCACTACAGCAGCCAGCGCTGCTGGCCGTCTAGTAACGGACGGCCCTTATTCAAAAATGCAAAAGGTGGGCTCCCACATGGGGCCCACCATCACAAATAGAATATATATTATAGTTTATGTATGATATATATATTCCTCTTTTTTTTAAGACTGCTGTGCTTTACACTCTAGCGCGTCCCATTTCAAAACGGACTGACGGATTAAACTCGCCAGAAGTGGGGTCCCACGTCTAGTTCACATGGATAGAGGGTGTGGATTACAACACATCCATCAGGGTGAGGCCCCACGTGGTGGAGGGGGCCACCCCACATCTCTCGTCATATATATAAATATTATATATATCATCATGCATTCAACGTCCAGACGTCCTTTTAACGGACGGTCTGGATATGGATTGCATACATCAATGTGGGCCCATCTCTACACATGCAGGTCCCACAAAGGTGGACAACATGGATAAGACATGCATTCTCAGGTGGGCCACGCATCGAGAGAGAGAGAGAGAGAGAGAGAGAGAGAGACATGAGAAGGGGAGGGACCCGCCACTATGGGCCCTGCCTATACAATGCATACATTGAGATGGGCCCCACATATATGGAGCCTCAAATCTCAAAATCAAATAATAAAATCACCCACCTCAAGATCTCTTCTTCTTTCTTCTGCCAATGCATGCTAAAGCTCCAAAGAAACAATTTCAATGGTTGAGATGGACTTAGGATGGTGGGATTGGGAGATAGGAAGTGGGCCACACAAAGCTCTCTCATGGAGCTAGCTTGGACAATTCCTCTCTTTGGTAGCATGGAATGGAGTGAGAAAATGAGAGAGAGAGAGAGAGAGGAATGGTGGCATGGAGTGATGGGATGAGAGGGCATGGTGTTTGTTGACATGTGGTAAGAAATGAATGGGATGGGTATGGGTTGTGTAAGAGAGGGTTGACTTGGGGAATGGGAGAGGGATGGGCTAGGTAAGGTTGTGTACTTAACATTGATTGATGGATTGATGTGATGTGTTGTAGAGATTCCCTCGGTATTCATAACGTTCGACGTTTTCCTCGAACTGAACACAGGCCCACATCTCCTGGCCTGGGTATCGACTCGGCGCACGAGACGCAGCGTCGGAACCCTGCGATGGCGCAGTCGCAAGGGCACAAGTCTCGGGTCGAGCCAACTCTGGAATACGGGATACGACTCAGGGTTGCGGCAACTACTATTTACGCATTGCAGGTCACCGGAATTCGACTAGGAGGACCGCGGAAGCCTATAGAATGGTACGAGTTAGGATACGGGTCTCACAGTGGTGCTCATAGATGTATGATGAGTTTGACCAAACTGAAGGCCAAATATTTTTACTAATTCCTTAGCGTATTTGGTCTGACTTACAAAAGCATCATTTTTGAGTTGTTTGACCTGTAATCTTAGGAAAAAAATTCAGCTCACCTACCATGCTCATTTCAAACTCAGACTTCATTAAGTGGGCAAATTGGTGAGCCATCTCCTCACATGTGGAGCCAAAAACTATATCATTTACACAAATCTAGGCTATAAGATTAGAATCTTCGGTCTTCTGAATAATGATTGCTTTATCTATACTCCCCTTAGAAAAATCATGGTCAATCAAAAATTGAGTCGACCTTTCGTTCCATGCGCAAGGAGCTTGTTTAAGAGTATAAAGTGCTTTTTTCAATCTATATACCTTATCAGGATATTTAGGGTCGACAAACCCTTTTGATTGTTCTACATAGACTTCTTCCTCTAGTACATCATTCAAGAAAGCAATTTTCACATCCATCTGAAATAATTTAAATTTTAAAGTGCAAGCTAAGGACATAAGGTTCCCGATAGATTCAAGTCATGCAACTGGGATAAATGTCTCATCAAAATCAATATGCTCAATCTGAGAGTAGCCCTGTGCAACTAACATAGCCTTGTTTCTAATTACATTTTCATATTCATTTAATTTGTTCTTGAAGATCCATTTAGTTCTAATAATATTTGTATCCTATGGCCTGGGTACCAATTACCACACCTCATTTCTTTCGAATTGTTGCAGGTCTTCTTGCATAGCATGTATCCAAAATTCATCTTGCAGAGGTTCTACAATATTCTTTGGTTCCATCATTGAGGTAAGGAAAAGATGATTGTTTATAGTCTCAAGTTGACTCCTGATTTTTACATTAGTACCGAGATATCCAATGATTTGATTGAGAGGATGATTCTTGATAACCGATAAGTCAACCAAAGGTTGAGACACTTTTGGAGATGAGGGTTTTTCATTTGATTTACTATTTGGCTTGGACCATCTTCCCCATCCACATCAAATACAGGACATGAGTTGTCAGTAGGTTGGTCATCAACAACCACATTGATTGATTCTTGAATGGTCAAAGTCCTGAGATTGTAAACTCTATATGCACGACTATTAAAAGAATATCCTAGAAAAATCCCTTCATCGCTTTTAGAGTCAAATTCTCCTAAGTTTTCATGGTCTCTAAGAACATAACATTTATTACAAAAGACATTGAAAACTTAACACTTAGTGGCTTCACATGCCACAATTCGTATGTTTTTTAGTCCATCCCTGCTCTTAAATAGACTCGATTAATTGTGTAGCATGTTGTATTTATAGCTTCAGCCTAGAAACTTTTTGATAAATTTTTACTATTTAACATAACTATGGCCATTTCCTGAAGCACCATATTCTTTCTCTTAGCTACTCCATTTTACTGAGGCATTTTAGGGGCTGAGAACTCATGTCAAATTCCATATTCATCATAGAATTTCTAAAACCTCAAATTCACCACTATGATCACTCTAATTTCTATCAATCACGTACCATTTTTCATTCTGAAGCTGCCTTACAAGTTTCTTGAATTTATCAAATGTATGTGATTCCTCTCTCAAGAAAGTAACCCAGGTAAACCTAGAGCAATCATCCACAACTACCAAAAAATCTCTTACCACATTGGATTTGTACTCTGGTGGGACCGACAAGGTTCATATGTAAAAGCTCGAGAGGTGTAGATGTAGCCACAGAAGATGTCTTTTTGTGGGAAACCTTAATTTATTTTCCTTTCTAACAGTCCCCACAAACAATCCTAGGGTTTTTTCCCAATCTTAGGAAGCCCTCTCATCAAACTCTTAGAGCCAAGGCGAGATAAATTCCTATAATGGTCATGGCTGAGTCTTTGGTGTCATAGTTCAGTTTCATTATCTAGGGCCATGCGACATACGGCTGGAGAAGTAGGCTCTCCACTACTTTCAATTACATAACAATTATCATTGGTGTGTAGACCTCTCATAATTAGTTTACCTATAGAGTCCGAGATCTCACACATCTCCTTTGAAAATTTTACAGAATGTTCTTTGTCACAAATTTGAGATATGCTTAAGAGGTTATACTTCAAGCCCTCCATGCAGAAAACATTCTCAGTCTTGGGCAAACCTGGCCCAATAATAGTTCCTCACCCAACAATTCAAGCAATGCTTCCATCCCCAAAAGTGACTAACCCAAAATCAAAACCAGTGTAATGACAAAAATGGCTCGTATCACCTATTATGTGTCTAGAGCAACCACTATCCAAATACCATCTAGCATTACTACCAACCTTGAGAGCTGTATGAATTACCAGATAGTTTGTTTTGTCCTTTATGACCTATTTTGATACAACTTTCTTTAGGCCTGGATTGTTTTTTGGAGAGAGAGTTTCTTTCTTAGACTCATTTCTCAGGTGTGGACTTTTTCTAAGAGAATTTCTTTTGTCAAACTATTCATTGCCTTGATTTACTTAAATCATTATTTTCTTTACCTTTCATTCAACTTGGCAACCTACTTGACGAACTCCTTCATGTAAGTGTATAAGTTTGTCAATTACATATGTCAAGTCCAGATGAGCCCCATGAAGAAAAAAGACTTGAATAAACCAAAGTGCAAAGAAAGGTAAGATAGGTGCATCATAGTGCTAACCCTTAAAAACTAAAAAAAGCCTCAAAACCCTATAAGAAGTCCTTAGGAACCTCTCACTAAAAGATAATGAAGGAATAAAAGAAAGAATTGCATTTTAGGTGTGTTCGTTCACATCGAACCTACATTTGTTGCAACTTCACAAAAGTAGGATAAAGCCAAAATTCGTAAAATCGCCTGTAACCGAACTCTAATTCAATCCGACCAAAAGGCACCTTTTGTGTGACTGAAGCTGCCAAAAACTGTTCACCAACCAAAGCCATTTTTCATGCTTAATTCAATGCCATCGAAGGGTAATTCGGTCCCACAGACAACTAGCTATTTTTTTATACCATTTTTGTTTCAAAACTAAGTGGAGAGAAATAGAGAAAACTAAGTGGTGAGAAATAGAAAGAGCCTTGTGAGTATGTGATTCCTTAGCTAAAATACCCCCTCTCAAGCTCTTTTCCTCATGGAGTTCATCATTCAATCCTTGTGATAAAGTACATTTATTGAACATTCAAAGCTCGAATTGAAATATGAACTCCAACATTCATTAATGGCCCAACACTCATCTTTAATGGCAAATCTCTTATTCTAAAGGGCATTAAATGTAAGTCCTTGGGAATCCGAACCCTATCCTTGAAAATCCCTCATCTTTAGTTAGGATTCACCAACCATTTTCCATACCTCGGCACTTGCAAAGGCACATCCATCTCAAGGTTGTGGTTCAAGAAAACTGTAGAAGATGCTTTCGTGATTAAGGAAGATCTTCATCAAGGCACTTTAAGGGGGCTTAACTACTTTAAGTAAGAAAGTTATTTGTGAGTCCATTTTTCTGAAAACTGATCCTTATGTAGGATTAGGTTTCAAAGTTTGACCAACCAAACTCACCAAGTCCTTATGTAGGCCTATGACGGGAGCATATGTTTGTCTTCCGTGTGTAGGGCATCTCGTTTGACCTTGTGTAGGCCATCAATAGATGTAAAACGTATAGACCTTGTGTAGGCCATCGATGGATGTAAAACATATAGACCTTGTGTAGGTTGTAAAGGTTGATGGTAAACCTGATTTAAAACCATTTGGATAGTGAAATCTATTACACTCTTGGAGAGAGTGAGTCAGCTGAGAGTGGAGTAGGCAATGGGTTGAACGATTTTTCTTATAACTATTCTATTTTACTGAATGATATGAATGACTATCATAACTGTAGCAAACGTGCTTGATAAAATGCCTACATGATGTTTCACCATTGTAGATTTGAATTATCCAATCGTTCTTGTTGTTATTGGTTTGTTTCAACAATTAGAAGTGAGTGATTGTTGTTTATTTAATTAAAATTTTAAAAGTCCTATTCACTCCCCCCACCCCCAAAATGACATTAGTCATATATCCAACTTTCACTTATAGAGGTAAAACCGTAATTTCAATTGGTATCAGAGCAGGTTCCTCTTGAAGGGCTTAATAGTCTGGAGGGAGATTATAGTTGAAGCCTGAAAATATGTGTAAGACTGAGGGAATGTCAGTTTCAAAACCACACTTTTTATGGATCTAATTACACATATTGGAAAGAAAAAATCCGTATCTTTCTGAGATCCTTGGATCATGCTGTCTAGGATGTTGTTGAAAACGTGTAGCAAGCACCAATGGAACAAATAGTATATAATGATGGTGCTACCACCTCAAGACCCAAACCTCAATCTTTATGGACTGATTATGATAAGACAAGGTTTAGCTACGATGCAAAAGCATTGAATGTAATTTACTATGATGTCTCTCAAGAAGAGTTCAAACACATATGCAAATGTGAAATAGCTAAACGAGCATGGGATTTGTTGGAAACTACCCACAAAGGGACCAACGTAGTCAAGCACTTGAAGCTCCAGCTCCTTACAACTCAGTTTGAAAACATTAAGATAGAGAAGCATGAGACATTAGTGGAGTTTTACACCAAATTAAATGACATGTGTAACTCCATGTGTGGATTAGGAGAAAAAGTCCTAGTATCGCACATTTGAAGGAAAATTCTGAGATCACTATAGAACGATTCTCCTCTAAAGTAACAACTATTGAGGAATGTAGGAACTTTGATGAAATGAAAGTAGAAGAATTTCTAGGTTCCCTACAAATATATGAACTACATTTCAAGACTCCCACTAAATCCAAAAATACTATCTTAAAAGCCTAATAAAAGAAACATGAATTTGAGGAAGATAGTGACAATGAGGAGGACGGTGAAGGAATGGCTTTGTTGGCTAAAGATTCAAAAAATTCTTCAACAAGAACCAAGGAAAAAGCTTATACAAAAAGGGGAAGAAATATGACCTAAAGCATCAAACGGGTAAATCTCCTAAAAGCTCAATAGATGGTCTCCAATGCTACAACTATAGAGGTTATGGTCACCTTGCATCCGAATGTCCTACTAAAAATAAATATAAAGGAAAGGCAATGGCTACCACTTGGTATGACTTAGAGAATTCAAACTTAGATTCAGATGAATCCCAGAGTGATGGAGACCAAGGCTCATTGAGAATATTTATGGCCTCCACCACCACAGTTATCCCTAAATTAAGGACATAGAAGAAAATTATGATCAAGAAAAAGATTAATCCTCTTCAGATGAAGAAAATGATAATATTGGTCTACAAGATGCCTATAACCATTATACACCGAAAGCTTGAAAGTTCTTAAAAAGCTTGGTCAGGCTAAGATTAAAAATAAATAATTGAGTAATGAGCTTAAAGAAGCCAAGGATGAAAAGGAACAATTGGTTGATGAGATGGAAGAACTAACAAGAGATAATGCCAACTATGCTATGGAAAATATGAATGTGAAATCGAAGTGGTTGAATTAGTCAACAAAAATGAAGAACTAGGAATTGAATTAGTTATGATGAAATTTGTCACTCATGGTCTGAAATTAGAACTTGACAAATCAAAATGTCATACCAATGTCAATCATAATTTTACACAAAGACAGGAAAAAATAAAAAAGGCTTATAGGCTTAGGTAAGAGGTCGGGGGACAAGAGAGGTTTAGGATACGATAGCTTCAAAACTAGTCCAACATCTATCCCCCTTATGATTAGAAACGAATCAATAGCTTCAGGTAGCAAACCAAGAACATCTCCTATTTGTCATGCATGTGATGATGTAGGTTACTTAAAATTTGAATGTCTAGCATTTATAAACTCATGATCCACTCCAGGTTCAAGCATTATTGGTAAATTTCTACTAAGTGGGAGAATGCTACAGATAGTGAGAAGTCCACTAAGGAAGCCACCTCAAGAAGAGTTGAATGTGAGGAGAAAGTTTTTCACTCCTCCTAAAATGAATAGGAGAATGAAAGAACTGGCCAAGCAGGTTACGTAGTTAAATGAAAAGGAAAAGAAGATGATGATTCAAGTGAATCAGGGCAATGACTAGTTCGCAAAAAGAACCCATTCTCCTATAAAGAGTTCACCCTTGAGAGATGAGTCCAATAAAGATATTGTCTCTCTAAAAAACAATCCAGGCCCAAAGAAAGTTGTTTCTAAATGGGTCATAAAAGACAAAGCAAACTAACTGGTGATTCGTGCCTCTTAAATCTAGTAGTAATTCCAAATGGTATTTGGATAGTGGGTGCTCTAGACACATGATAGGTGACAGAACCCATTTTTGTCACTACACTAAGTTTGATGGTGGGTCAGTCACCTTTAAAGATGGAAGCATCACTAAGATTATTGGGCGAGGGACTATTGTTAGGCCACGATTACCCAATATGGAGAATGTTCCTGACGTAAAGGAATTAAAGCATAACCTCTTAATTATATCTCAAATTTGTGATAGAGAACATTCTGTAAAATTCTCAAAGGAAATGTGTGAGATCTTGGACTCTATAGGTAAATTGATTATGAGAGGTCTACACACCAGTGACAATCTCTATGTAATTGAAAGCAATGGAGAGCCTGCTTCTCAAGTTGTATGTCACATGGCCCGAGATAATGAAACGGAACTTTGGCACTAAAGACTCGGCCACGTCCACTATAGGAATTTATTTCACCTTAGCTCCAAAAATCTGGTGAGAGGGCTTCTTAAGATTGGGAAAAAGCCTAGTATTTTCTGTGAGGAGTAACAAAAAGGAAAAACAATTAAGGTCGCCCACAAAAAGACAATTTTTGTTGCAACATCTAAGCCTCTCGAGCTTTTAGACATAGACCGTGTCGGTCCTACCAAATTACAAAGCTAGGGTGGTAAGAGACATTTCCTAATGGTTGTGGATGGTTACTTCAGGTTCACCTAGGTTGCCTTCTTTAGAGAAAAATCAAATATATTTGATGAATTTAAGAAACTTGTAAGGCAACTTCAAAATGGAAAAGGGTATCTAATTGATAGAATCAACAGCGATCATGGCAATGAATTCAAAAATGATCGATTCCAAAGATTCTGTGATGAGCTTGGAATCTGACACGAATCCTCAACACCTAAAATACCTCAGTAAAATGGAGTAGTTGAGAAAAAGAATAGGGTGCTTCAAGAAATGGCCTCAGTTATGCTCGATAGTAAAATTTTATCAAAAAGTTTATAGGTCAAAGCTGTGAACACAACCTGCTATACAATCAATAGAATCTATTTAAGAGCAGGGCTGGATATATGAGTTATGGCATGAAAAGCCACCTAGCGTCAAGTATTTCAAAGTCTTTGGTAGTAAATATTATATTCTTAGAGAACATGAAAACTTGGAAAATTTTGACCCTAAGAGGGACGACGGGATTTTTCTAAGCTAGTCCTTCAATAGTCATGCATATAGGGTTTACAATCTTAGGACCATGGCAATTCAAGAATCAGTCAATGAGGTTGTTGCTGACCAATCCACTAACAACTCCGGTCCTGTGATTAATATGAATGAAGATGAGGGTCCGAGCGAGATAGGTAAATCTAATGAAAAACCCTCTTCTCCAAAACTATCTCAACCATTGGTTGACCTTTTGGTTATTAAGGATCATCCCCTCAATCAAATCATTGGAGATCCTAGTACTGGTGTGAAAACTAGGAGAAAGCTTGAGACAATCAATAGTCATCTTTGCTTCACCTCCAAAATGGAACATAAGAATGTTGTAGAAGCTCTACAACATGAATTCTACATACAGGATATGCAAGAAGAGCTACAATAATTCGAAAGGAATGAGGTGTGGAAAATAGTTCCCAGGCCATAAAATACCAATATCATCAAAAACAAATGGATTTATAAGAACAAATCAGATTAATCAGGTAATGTAGTTAGGAACAAGTCTGGGTTAGTTGCATAAGGCTACTCTCATATTGAGGGTATTGACTTTGATGAGACATTTGTCCCTATTACATGAGTTGAGTCTATCAGAATCCTCATGTCCAAAGCATGCGCTTTAAAATTAAAATTATTTCAAATTGATGTGAAAGGTGCTTTCTTGAATGGTGTACTTGAGGAAGAAGTCTATGTAGAACAACCAAAGGGGTTTGTTGACCTGAAATATCCTTACCAAGTATACAAACTAAGAAAAGCACTTTATGGTCCTAAATAAGCCACTCATGCATGGTACGAGAGGTTGACTCAATTTTTGATCGACCATGAATTCTCTAGGGCAAGTGTGGATAACACACTCTTTATTCAAAAGACTAGGGCACTGTTCTCATTGCCAGATTTATGTGGATGACATAGTCTTTGCTTCCACATGTGAGGAGATGGCTCATCAGTTTGCCCACTTAATGTAATCAAAATTTGAAATGAGCATGGTGGGAGAACTGAATTTTTTTTCTTAGGATTACAAGTTAAACAGCTCGAACATGGCATTTTTGTGAGTCAGACCAAGTATGCGAAATAATTGGTAAAACGATTTGTACTTGAGTCCGGGCATACTCATCACACGCCTATAAACGCCACACTAAAATTATCTAAAGATATATCTAGAAAAAGCGTTGATTAACACCTATACCTGAGTATGATTGGCAGCCTCCTCTATCTCACAGCCAGTAGGCCTGATATAGCTTTAGAGTAGGAGCATGTTGTAACGTCCTAAAATTCGGGGGTCGAGCGTAACTCAGCTCCCGAGTTTCAAAACATCACTTATGCAACATATGCAATGATGGATGTATGTTGTCTGTATGAGTGCATAAAACATGGAGTAGATTAAGCCAAACTGCAAACATAATCCAGGGATAGGTGAAATCTGCAAGTGGAAGACTTAAAGAAATATATGTGTATATGTGTAAGTCTCTGTGATATGTATGCTTTACCAGGTCATAATTAAAAGTGTTTATTTCAAAATATACGCATCAAAATGAAATCATCTATTACAACATCAACCCTGAATCCCCATAGATCAGGACACGGCTCACATGAACCCGCCTAAGAACTGCATAAAAGAAAACGCGTCCTCGTCATCCTCATACTCCTGCTCTGCCTCAGGGGTCATATCATCATCTGTATCTAAGATAGAGTCTGGTTAGTGTTGAAACACCGTCCCAGAATGTGGTAGTGAGTGATCAACTTAGTGGAACTATACAGTAAAAGTTAACATATGATCAATTCAATCAAGCAGTAATGATAAGGCAATACAATCAAACACGTCCTAATTACTCTTGTTAATGCAAGGATGTATGTAGAAATGATGCACGCTCTCGCCTGCACTCCCTCAGCGTCTTCATCTTACGGTACACATGACAACCTCTCGCAGTGCCCACAATGCCAAAGCACATGCAATGCGGTGCATGAACATGATTACCAAGTTGTTATTAGTCTTTTTCATACAGCAGGATTGGGAAGCTAAGGTACCTTCCTCATATCAATTCCCAAATGGTGATCCATTCTAGGGTCGTCAGTCCTAGACAATCTCATACGATTATATGGTTCTAGGTCGCTGCAAAGGGCTCGTCACCAATCAATGCATGCCTATCATACCTTAGTTACTACCTCAAGGCTGTTCGCCCCAATGCAGTATCAAGGTATGCTCGAGGTCACTACAAAGGACTCATCACCAATCAATGTAGGCCGACAGCGCGAATATAGTGTCCCATACCACCATAATCGGCTCACGAGTCTGGTGTGCTCACTGGTCACTACGGGGAGGCTCGTCACCCCAGCGTAGGCCGACAGCTCGACCACGGTGTCCCATACCACCATGCCCGGCTCATGAGTCTTAGTGGATCAAGGTACAATGGTTAACGGGATTGCATTGGTAAGTTTGGTACCCTAGATTCAAACAATAGCGTCCATACATGGTGTACATCCACCGGGACAATCGCGTTACTTGACGAACTCGACTAGCACGAGCGCACATTGAGTTGAATGATATAGAGTGCGCAAACACACCGTGTGGCCAAACCACTGCCGACAACCCTAATACGACTCGAGTTCGTCAAACACGTCCTACGTGGCGAAAACAACCTCGGCCACGAACTCAAGGTTTGTTACCGATTTCCTGGACTATTTCATAGTCCCAAACACTTTCAATTATAACAGATATTCATACTAACAATTTAGAATAGTAAAGGAACAACAATTCTAATCATACAGTATGTGAGCATTTGATGAATATTAACTTAACATGGATTTACCCATAAGTAGTGCTAGAATTTAAACAACAAGGAATGTAAATTGCATGTAGGAAATCATACACACCAATAAGATAGTTGAGAATCTCTTCTCAACGCCCGAAAACAGGATAATATATTACACACTTGATCATTCAGACATTTCTACAAACACTTAGACTACATATTCCAACATACATGACGTATGTTGGTGATAACACACAATTGGACAATTCCTTTCGCCAAGGAGTTGATACACATACAACTAGCACAAATACACGACAATTAATCATGGCAAACATATGTTCGTATTTCATACATATACGATACTTTCTACATATACAAGGAATACACAAATCTCAATATATCTCATATATATCAGGAACGCAATATAAACATCGCATTTGACATGTGAAATTGCACCCACAACAATAATAAACCATTAACCGACATTGAAAGCCTTGAAAACCATAACCTATATGAATATAGTCCACACCTTAAACCAGAAAATGCGCAACAGATCTGATTCAGACGATAAGTCTTCATCAACGGCGACTAGGTAACCTAAGGCATGAATAAAATGAGCTACATCAACACTTAGACTATTCTAAGCTCCAAAATAGACTAGGGTTTGATTAACTTACCCAAGAATGAACTTAGAATTGCCAGAATAACGATTCAAAAGTGATGGTTTAGAGACGCAGAATAACAGGGAAGAATCTTAAGATGATTCACCAACTTCTCTCTCACTTTCTCTCTCTTTTCCTCTCTCTCTCTTAGTTAAGGTTAGAAAATTCGTATGGAATTGAGAGTGAAGGTTTTAAGGTCTTTATATAGGCCTAACATTGATGAAAATAGCCCCAGGGCCAAGGTATACTTAGGTTATAACCAATTCGGGTCTATTTCGGTCCAACGGAGCACTTCTGGTGGTCCTTTTTCCACGTGCGATCAGACTTAAGCTCATTGACCATGGATCTAGGTCAGGCTGAGTTTTCGTACCGATCGGATTTACAGATCAGCTGTGGCGGACCAGTTCCAATTCAACGGTCACCGAAACTCGATTAGGTCCACAAGCACTTTGACATGTGTGGGCCATTTTTCCTGATCCGAGGGTAAATTTGGGTCAGAATCCAATGGTCAGAATGCTTAAAATTGGCGCACAAGCGACACGACTCAGATTTCATAAATTCATATTTAATTTCTCACTTTTCTCACACTCTTTACTCCGGGCTCAAGCAAATCGTCTCAGGACGTCATCTGGACTTGATTTTCGAGGTGATTGTCAAGCCCAACAAAGTGATTGTCAAGCCCAACAAGGTGATCATAATTGTCTAAGATCATCGCTATCGGACTTTCGACGCGCGGTCCAGGTCCGATACAAAGTTTCCAAGTACTCCCGAGAGCAACTGGATTTAGCGTTGAATCCTAGATTTCAGGGTAACATAGCGCTAACGATTCTACAGGTTTTGGATCATGCAGATCAAATTTAAAGTGATTGGTGCTAATTTCATGAGAAATCGAGTTTAGCGCTAATTAACCCACATATAACTTCTAAGGAATTTGAGGTAGTACTCGGGTCTTTGCACAAAATTTTCTCAGGTCATTACACATGTGCTCAATTCCAAGATAACCCTAAAGAGTCACATCTAAGTGTTCTGAAAAGGATCATCCGATATATGGCTGGGACTATAGAGTTTGGCCTATGGTACCCATTTGATACTTCAACAACAATTGCCAAGTACTCAGATGCCGACTGGGCTGAAAACATGGATGATAGGAAATGGACTAGTGGTGGGTGTTTCTATATTGGGAATATCTTATTATAATGGCATAGTAAAAAAGAAGAACTCCATCTCTCTATCTATCCCTGAAGCCGAATACTGTAGCCGGTAGTTGTTGCGCCCAGCTACTATGGATGAATTAAATGTTGACGGATTACAGAATTAAACAAGCTACGATGACATTATTTTGTGACAATATAAGTACCATCAATATATCCAAAAATCTTGTCCAATATTCTAGGACTAAACACATCGATATTCTGCAACATTTCATTAGAGAGCTTGTTGAGGAGCACATCATTTTGTAGGATTATGTGCCTACGGAGAGGCAATTGGCTGATATATTGACGAAACCCCTAAACATAAACTGACTTGGAGATCTCCAAAAGTCCATCGGGATTGCGTATCATAGTTGCACCATCATCTTTCATAGTGTTATTAGTTAATCTAAGGAGTTTATAGTATCATATATCTCACGTAGTAGTTAAATTTGGGAATTAAAGTCCCATGTGCATCTTTTATCTTGGACCTCATACAGTCAAAGTGCTCAAATGACTGGGTCACCTATGCTAGTGTTAAAACACAAATTTCGTAGGCCTTCGGTTGTACCAAACACCATGTTCAGTGCGATTGAACTTAACCTTCGATGCGACCGAACAGAATGTTCGGGGCGACCGAAATCAAGTCGAGCGATGGGATTTAAAATTTCACTAAATCAAAAATCTGGTTCATTTTTTCAGTTTTAAGTCAAAGTGCTTCTCCTCCTTGTTTTTGTGGCAACTCTCCTTCCCTTCCAAAGTACTTTTTTTTAACCCTTCCAAAGTCCTAACTTCCTTGTCTATTGCTTGTATCTTAGGTAAAAAAACACTCATTTGTGCTTCACTCCCATCCTTATTTTCGTTTTTTCCACATTGTCGGATCGTGCCTCCAACTCTCCATAGGAAATTTGCTATAAAAAGAGGCACGAGGCATCTACACCCAAACAATCAAGGACAAAGCAACTCGCACCAAAGTGAGGTTGGGCGACTACCCAAATTCCGAGACTGGGCACTTCTTCTTCACCTAGTCTAACCACAAATCTAGCTGGTCCTCTGTCACCCCCAAATCCGACTAAATCCCAATTCACCAAATGCAAGGTTATTTGCGAGAGGGATGTCGATAGCGATTGTCTCAAAGCATATAATGCATATGAACTTCTGTAAAAAAGGGGGTGGGAACCCATATTATCATTTGGTTGCCTTGTACATTCAAATCTAGTTCGATTGTTCCTTTCTAACTATATCCCTCCGAACGATGAGGATTCATTGGCATTTGAGGTACAATATAAGGCATGAGTATTGGCTATTACGCACACTCTTATTTCACATTTTGTCAAAGTCCCATTATACCCTAATCGGCCCGTAAAGCTATATTTGTCATCTAAGGCGAAGCAGGTTGTATGGACCAAATTCCCCTGTAATGGGGAAAATGTCCCATGGCACAATGGGAATGCCCTTCGAGCGTCCAATATGTCATCCCAGTATTGCATTATATATCTCATTTTTACCTCAAACCTCTATCCCTGCCTCAAAAATCATACTGATCTCACCCTGTTCATGGTATAGACTCTTTACAACCTAGGAAACCATGAGCATATGTCTTTCCACCATGATTTTCCATCTGGTGGTCTCTGTCTTTGAGTCAAATTATACTAGGATACCTTTCAGGCAATTGATCCATTGTATCGCTCTCGTGTGCGGCTTCCGAGAGCTAAAGGACGTATCCATTTCTACACTGAGGTTTAATGCGCATCGTATACGGAAGATGAATCTGAATCAACGCATCGGTTCTGGATCATCTAAAGCTCCAGCATCCTTCACCTTAGCTGATCCTCCAGTCAACGACTCTGTGGCAGACATTGATGACGTGCAGACTATCAACCTTGTGGCTACGACCACTGGTGACACTCCTTCAACCTCTGCATCTATGCAGGATCTTCTCACTCACATTGAAGATCAGAAGACGCATATCATTCAGTGCCAGTCCCAGTTGGAGAAGGTATGCTAGTCTCTCCAGTGCACTATTCAGAGCATCGTTGCACACTTGTCATTTTAGCGCAACGATGACATCACCTCACCTAGACCAATCTCTAAGATATAAGGAGTTACTAGTGTAGTTTTTGTTTTGTTTTGGGGAGACAAAGACTTGATGAGGAAAAACATTTGTTTATATTCATTTTCACCAGCTCAGTCACTGATGGTTATTCTTTTTAACTGTATGGTTGATTTTATGCTTGTGGTTGTGTCTATGTTTGTATGCTTGATAATTATAGGTTGTCCTGCCTTATAATGGGTCTTTTATGATGATTACAGACATTTTCAATGGTTTATACTGTATCTATACATTTTTGTCTGAATGTCTAATAATTATGTGCATATTGCTTATATTTCCTAACTATCAATAGCCCTTTATCAATTTTTTAAAAAAAGGGGGGAGACATAACTCCCACCAAAATTTGCCAAATTATCTTTTTGTAGGCAATCGTTTGTAAAGGATCAAGCAGGAATTCAAGGGAAACTTGTGTAATCAAGTCATATAAAAAAACATTATATTTATGTATATCATTAGTATGACATGTAATTATTGTAAGATTTTGAGGTTGACATTGGTTGTCATTTGTCTTTGAGTCTAAGTTAGGTTTTGTCATGTAATTAACAAAGGGGGATATTATAAGTGTATAAGTTTGTCCATTACATATGACAAGTCCATATGAGCCCCGTGAAGAAAGAAGACTTGAAGACTTGAAGAATCAAAGTGCAAAGAAATGTAAGATAGGTGTGCCATGATGCTAACCCTAAAAAACTCAAAAAGCCTCAAACCCGTATAGGAAGACCCTAGGAACCTATCTCTAAAAGACTACAGAATGAATCAAAGAAATGCATTTTAGGTATGTTTGGTAGCACCAAACCTACATTCGATGCCACCGCACTTCGCAAAAATAGGACATAGTGAAAATGCATAAAATTGGCTGCAACCAAATTCTAATTTGATCTGACCAAAAGGCACCTTCAGTGTGACGAAAGGTGCCAAAAACCGTCCAATGGCCAAAGCTGTTTTTCATGCTTAATTCGGTGCCACCAAAGGGTAAATCGGTCCCACCGACAACTAGCCATTTTTTTGCCATTTTCACACGTTGCAATCATTTTATAAATCCAATTCTTAAGTTTTAAAACTAAGTGATGAGAAAAAGAGAGAGCCTTGTGAGTGTGTGATTCCTTAGCTAAAAACTCTCTTCCAAAGTTTTTTTCATATGGAGTTCATCATTCAATCCTTGTGATGAAGCACATTTATTGAGCATTCAAAGCTCGGTTTGAAATATGAACTCTGACAATCATTAATGCCCCATCACTCATCTTTAATGAAAAATTTCTTATGCTAAAGGGCATTAAATGCAAGTCCTTGAGAATCTTAACCTTATCCTTAAAGATCCCTCATCTTTAGTTAGAATTCACCTACCCTTTATTCGCAACTCGGCACTTGTAAAGGCACATCCATCAGAAGGTTGCGGTTCAAGGGAGCTTTAGAAGATGCTTTCGTAATTAAGGAAGATCTTCATCAAGGCGCGCTTCGACAGGCTCATCTACTTTAAGTAAGAAAGTTATATGTGAGTCCATTTTCCTAGAAATTGATTCTTGTATAAAATTAGGTTTCAATGTATGACCAACCAAACTCGTGAAGTACTTGTGTAGGCCTCTGACAGAAGCATATGTTTGTCATCCTTGTGTAGGACGTCTTGTTTGAGTTTGAGATTCAAACTCTGTAAGACCTTGTGAAGCTATCGATGGATGTAAAACGTATAGACCTTGTGTAGGTTGTAAAGGTTTATGGTAAACTTGATTTAAAACCATTTGGATAGTAAAATCTGATAGAGTGAGTCAGACAGGAGTGGAGTAGGCACATAACTGAACCACTATACATTGTGTGCAGTGGGTTGAATGATTTTTACTTATAAATATTCTATTTTGCTGAATGATATGAATGACTATCTTAACTACACTAAAAATGTTTGATAGAATGCCTACATGATGTTTCACCCTTGTAGATTTGAATTATCCACTCTTAATTGTTATTGGTTTATTTAAGTAATTAGAAGTGAGTGATTGTTGTTTATTAAATTAAATTTTTAAAAGAAGGACATTAGTCGTATATCAAGCTTCACTTGTAGTGGTAAAACTGCAATTACACTTCATTCTTCTATATATCTTAGGAGGAGTGGGAAACTTTCTCCTCACATTCTCCTTCTTTTACGATGATATCTTTGGAGGAATTCTCACTAACTACATCATTCTCTCAGTTTGTATAAATTCACCTATATTGCATGAAACTAGGGTAGATCGTGAGTTTCTAAATGCAAAGCATTCAAATTTTAAGTAACCTAAATCACCACATGCATGGCAGACAGGAGATGTTATTGGTTTCCTTACTAAAGCTATTGACTCCTTTCTGACCATAGGAGGAATAGATGTTGAACTGGTCTTGAAGCTATCATAAACTATAGCTCTCTTGTCCCCTGACCTATTACACATAGTAGTTTTTCTAATTCTTCTTCACTTTGGGTAAACTTGTGATTCACATTGGCATGGGACTTTAATTTATCAAGTTCTAATTTTAGACCATGATTAACAGATTTTAACCTTTTAGTTTAGTTTTTAGATCTTCATTTTTCTTCGTTAATTTAGTTACTTCGCTTTCATATCTTATATTTTCCATAGTGTAGTTAGCATTGTCTATTGTTAATTCTTCAATATCATTAGCCAATCATTCCTTCTTAACATTAACTTCAAAGTCATTGCTCAATTGTTTGTTTTTGGTCTTACCCTGACCAAGGTTCTTAAGGACTTTCAAGCTTTTAATGTACAGTTGCTCATAAGCTTCTTGTAGACCGTCATTACCAACTTTTTCCTCTTCTTCATCCAAGGAAGACTTGTCTTTCACATGATCACCATTGTCTCCCATGTGCTTTGATCATGGGAGAGCTATGGTGGTGGAGGCCATAAGTACTCTCAATGAGCCTTGGTCTCCATCACTCTGGTATTCATCTAAGTTTGAATTTGAATCCTTCGAGTCATCCCTGTGACAACCATTGCCTTTCCTTTTCGATTTTTTTCATGGGACACTCAGATGCAAGATAATCATAACCTCTACAGTTATAGCATTAGGGATCTTTTGACCTTTTAGAAGATTTACCTCTTTGGCGCATTGAGTCATATTTCTTCCCCTTTTTGTAGAAGTTCTTTCCTTGATTCTTGTTGAAGAATTTTTTGAAAATCTTGGCCAATAATGAAATTTCTTCATCATTCTCCTCATCATCATTGTCTTCTTCAAATTCATGTTTCTTTTGTGAAGTTTTCAAGATAGCATTTTTTTATTTAGTGGGAGTCTTGAAATGTAGTTCATAGGTTTGTACGGAACCTAGTAGTTCTTCTACTTTCAATTCATCAATGTTTCTACATTTGTCTATTTTTGCTACTTTTGAGGTAAATTATTTAGGTAGTGATATCAAAATTTTCCTATAAATGCTTGGTACCGGAACCTTCTCTCTTAACTCCCACATGGAGTTGCATATGTCATACAATTTAGTGTAAAACTCCATGAAAGTCCCATGCTCCTGCATCTTAATATTCTCAAATTGAGTTGTAAGGAGCTAGAGTTTCGAGTGCTTAACTATGCTAGTCCCTTCGTGGGTGGTTTCTAATAAATTCCACTTTTGTTTGGTAGTTTCACACATACGTATACGTTTGAACGCTTCTTAAGAGACTGCATGGTGAATTCCATTTAGTACTTTTGCATCATAACTAGACCTTTTTTTGTTGTAATTAGTTCAAAGAGATTAAGGTTTGGGCCTTGAGGTGGTAATACCATCATCAGATATTATTTGTTCCATTAGTGCTTGCCACCCGTTTTCAATAATATCACAAACTACATGTTCTAAGGATCTAAGGAAGATTCACATTCTTTCTTTCCAATATGCGTAACTAGATCGATAAAAAATAGTGGTCTAGAAACCAAAGTCCCCTCGGTCCTAGACATTTTTAAGCTCCAACTAGGATCTCCCTATAGGCTGTTAAGCCCTTCAAGAGGAACATACTCTAATACTAATTGAAATTGCAGTTTAAGTTCAATAACCGCTACGATAGGAGCTAGAAAATAAGATTAAGTCCTAGAGAGGGGTGAATAGAATATTTTAAAAAATTATGAGTTAAATTGCTAAGGTCCACCTTCAATCCCTTAACTATAAGGGATATAGATATACTAATTTAGCTCAATTCTAAAGCATGAATATAGTGAATCATTGTGTGTGCATTTCATCAAATATGGTGGCTACACTAAGTATATGCATTCATGAACATTTAATAAAAATGGAGCCAACAATAGACAATATTCATTCAACCCATTGCACACTATGTATAGTGGTTCAATTATGTGCATACTTCACTGCCAGCTGACTCACCATCTCCTAAAGTGTACTAGATTTCACTATCAAAATGGTTTTAAATCAGGTTTACCATAAACCTTTACAACCTACACAAGGTCTACACGTTTTGCATCTGTCGATGGCCTACACAAGATCTTAGTGAGTTTGGATCTCAAACTCAATAAGATGTCCTACACAAGGACGACAGACGTATGCTCCCTTCGGAGGCATACACAAGGACTTGGAGAGTTTGGTTTATCAAACTCTGAAACCCAACTCTATACAAGAATCAATTTTTAGACAAAATGAACTAAAAAATAACTTTCTTTCTCAAAGTGGATGAGCCCCCCATAAATGCACCTTATTAAAGAGTTTTCTCTATCACAAAAGCTTCTTCTTCAACTCCCTTGAATCACAACTTTGAAGTAGATGTGCCTTTGTAGTACCAAGGTAAGGGAGAAGGGTAGGAGAACCTAACTCAAGATGAGGGATCTTTATGGTACAAGTTAGGATTCATAAGGACTAGCATTCAATGTCCTCTAACACAAAAGATTTGTCATCAAAGATCAAGGTTATGACATTAATGAATGAAGGAGTTCATGTTTCAATCTGAGCTTTGAGTGCTCAATGAATGTGCTTAATCACAAGAATTGAACAATAAACTCCATGATGAAAAAAGCTTAGTATGAGGGATTTTAACAAGGGAATAACACTCTCACAAGGCTCTATGGATTTCTCACCAAAGGGCTTAGATACCCAAAGATTGGATTTATAAAATGATTGTAACATGTGAAAAATGGTCAAAAAATGGCTAGTAGTTAGGGCTGTACACGAGCAGAGTTAGCTCAGTAACTCGCTCGACTCGACTTAAAAAAGTTCGACTCGACTCGGATCGAAGCTGAGTTCAAACCGAGTCGAGCTGATTTTTGGAGCTTGAAACGAGTTCGAACCGAGTTCAATCTTGCCCCAGTTCGACTTGACTCGATTCAAATACTGCTCGAACTCGGTTCGACTTGGCTTGACTCGGTACAGGGTATATATACCCTTCAAAAAAAAAAACCCTACCCATTTTCAAAAACCATCCCAACCCGCCCGAACCCTAAACTCTCCTCCCTAACCCTCTCTCTCTCTCTCTCTCTCTCTCTCTCTCTCTCTCTCTACTCCCTCCCTCATCCTCCCTTACCCGCACGGCTGCACCGACGCGTGGCCATCTGATCTCCCTACTCTCTCCCTCCTTCCTTACCCGCACAGCCCTCTCTACTCGTCTCTCTCCCTCCTCCTCCCTTACCCGCACCGCCGCACGGCCGCCGTCCAACCATTTCCCTAAACCCTAAGTCTGTTATTGCTGCCTGAAGTCGGCTCGAACTCAACCGAGCTGAGCACGAGTTGTTATTCCGAGCTTGAAGGCTGAGCCAAGCCAAGCACGAGCTGCTATTCCGAGCTCAAAGGTCGAGCCAAGCCGAGCACGAGCTGCTATTCCAAGCTCGAAGGCCGAGCCAAGCCAAGCACAAGTTGAGACTCGAGCAGTCCGAGTCGAGCACAAGCTGGGCAAAGCTTTGCTCGGCTCGACTCGTGTACACTTCTACTAGTAGTCAGTCGAACCGAATTTACCTTCGGTCACATCGAATTAAGCATGAAAAACCTTAATGGCTACTAAATAGATTTTGGTACATTTGGTCAGACCAAAATTGTCCTTCGGTTGGACCAAACATGTGCTTCGGTAGGAACAAATTTGCATTCGGTTGCAACCAAATTTATCTGCTTACTCATTGTCCCTTTTTTTTTTTTTTTGCAAGTTTTTGTGGGACCGAACATCACCTTTGGTTGGATGAAACTTGTCATTCGGTTGCAACCGAATTATCATGTTTGTTTGTTGTCCTGATGTCATTTATTTCAATCTGACCGAAGGTGGATTCAGTGCTACTGAACATGCCTGAAATTCAGTTTTTTCAAATTATTCTATCTTAGGCTTTTGGAAGATGGGTTTCTAAGGTTTTCTTATAGAATTGAGACATCTTTAATTGGGTTTTTGGGTCAAGAAAATGGTAAGAGTATGTAGTTTTGATGTACAGTACCAAGGCACAATCATTTTACCTATCTTCTCACTTTGATTTCTGTTAGTCTTAAGTCTTCTTAAGTCTTTGGCTATCCATGGGGCTCACCCAGGCTTGACAATGCATATCACATGTAATTGATAAACTTTTACACTTACAAAGGTGTTAGGCACCAATTCTGCCCGTACAAATGTACGGTCTCTACTTCGCAAGATCTAACTAACTTCTGAGGGTTAGGATTAATTCTTGCATACTAATGATATGATAGTGTGTATGTTGTGATAAATATAATGTTGTAGAAGCGCATGGAACCAATCAGTCCAAGTTTCTTATGACTAGGATTCGACTATATCGGCAAGCCATAGAGCATGTGTTTGAACTGACCGGGTGTGTTGATTATTATGTATGCGATGCGATATATGTGGAATTGTGATGTTGTGTTATATGTAATGCTTATGACAAAGTGTGAGTTAATCGGCTGAGTTTCTGATGGGCATGATCCGATTATATCAGCAAGCGGCAAAGCATACGCTTGAGCCAATTAGGTGCAATAGGTGACGTGATACAATACAAAGATGATGAATTCGATGAGCAATGGGTTTAAGAGAGAAATGAGTGTTGACTATACTAATGTTGGCTTGGATGAAGCTGATTAAAGATTAACTGGCTAGACGGACAGTTGTGTCGCAAAGACTAGATGGAGCGGTTCAGATCAAGTAATGGATTGCTCAAGAGACTAGGGATCTCACTAGGTTAGGCTAGACTAGGATTAGACTCTCTTTCCCATTGCTCTTTTCTCTCCTTAGTGGAGGGATAGAAATGGGTGGCTATGGGTCTCCTGATAAGTGATGAATGCTTTGATGGCTACTGGATTATTCAAATGGGAGAGGAAGGGAGCTATTTATATCCCTTTAGTCTGGTTTAAAAGGGTGTTGATGCTCTGGATTCGAGATTATAATGTGGCAACATCTCATGGGTTGGATAGGTTGGTAAAATGGTAAATATAGGTCCAAAATAGGGGCATTGGAGTCAATGCACATTACCACATACTTAGGGGTTGCAAAAGGGAGAAACCACATGTATTGAGGTATCTTGCCTAGATAGGAGGAATGTCATGTGGCACACGGGACCTCCTGTCTTGGCAAGGGATCTCTTATACTCGTGTGGAGGCTTTTGCCTGCTACAGTGTTAATTTGTTGGTTGTCTTGAACTCCAGTTAGGCTTGGGTTTGGGCTTGGTTCAGGCCTAATTTTTAGGTTGGGCCCAACTAGGTGAGTCAACCCAACGAGTTGACTCATTAAATTGACTCGATGAGTTGATTGGTTTGATTAAGTTTTTTTTTTTTTTTTTTTTTTCTAGGGCTAGGGCTTGGATTTGGGTTTAAGGTTTAGGTTAGGGTTTGAATTGGGTTTTAGGTTTTAGGTTAGGTTTGGGGGGGTTGGATTTAGGATTTAGCCATCCATCCCAACAGTTTAACTTCAATCACCTCATCAGATTGAGACAGGATGCCTACGGCTCACAAAAAATGACGCGGATCTAAGTCTTATGTAGACCATACCTCAGGAAACAGTGGTGATTGAATACCCGCCATTAACAACTACTTTCAGACCATGGGAATGTTTATTTACCATCCAACTTGTTGAAGTCATAAAGACCTGGGTGAAGGACCACACAAATATCAGCTTGATCTAAAACTTTTGTGGCCTACAAAGTTTTTAAAGGTCAACAACCATTGTTTCTTCTGGTATAATCCGCCTGAGATTTAGATCTGCTTTTGTTTTTGCTAATCATGCCCTAAAGGGAGCTGTCAAGACTGACGGAGCGTGGATGTAAAGAACATACATCACGGTGGGCCCCCCAGTCGGGATCCACGGACTTAGGTGGATCCCTGCCGCGTCCGGATTTGGAAAGGGTGTAGCAAACATAATCGCACGTTTTTCGTTCTACAGCGACAAGAAACTGAAATCCTTCGTTACCACTTCGGCTTTACGAGTAGGAAGCGGATTGCGTGGTGTGCAACACACCACCGACCCGTCGTTGTTAACGCCACCAAGTTCTGTGGGGCCCACCATGATGTAATTGTTATATCTACACCGTCCATCCATATTTCAATATCATTTTAGGACGTGGGCCCAAAAACTGAGACAGATCCAAAACTCAAGTGGACCACGAAAGCAATTTTGACAATGACGTTCACCGTTGAAACCTGTCCCACACTAATGTTTATTTTCCATCCAACCTGTTCATAAGGTCACACAGACGTAGATGAAGGGAAAATACAGAAACATCATCTTGATCCAAAACTTCTGTGGCTCCCAAGAAGTTTTCACTGGTAGATGTTTAATCTCCACTGCTTTCTGTAGTATGGTCCACTTGAGCTATGGATCTACCTTGTTTTTGGGCCGAGGCATTAAAATGATCTCGCAAACTGGATGGACAGGGCAGATATAACATATACATCGTGGTGGGCACACAGTACTCGGTGACGTCAACACACCACAGAGGGTCGGTGGTTTGTGGCACACCAGGTAATCTGCTTCCAAGCAAACGGAAGAGAAACGTTTATACTCTGGCAGAGTATTACTCTTGATACTCAGGCACATAGAAACAGCAGAACTGGCATTCACGTAAATTAAGTTAAATAGTCTTAGTTAGTGGGTCCCACTTTAGTTGAAAAGCGGTGCATTACACTGATTTGATTACCCGTCTGCTTGTTTAGTAGGAATTTATGAGAGAATTACAATGAAAACTTGTCGGTCTGAATTAACGGTGCAAATGCAGGTTAACCAGTATTATAATCCTTCAAATCCATTTTAATTTTGGAACCGGACGGCGACAATCCAAAACTCGTGCAACTAAACCCATCTAGTTGGGATAAGGCTCAGATAATGATTACATTGCGTACATCTATGGTAACAACCATCTATTTAGATTTGGCACCCCATATTGGTTTATGATGGTCTTTATTATAAAATGTCCTTCTGAGATAAATTAGTTTTCCCTTGTGGTGATAGTAGTCGTAAGAAAATTTTACAAAATAATACCTCATTAATACTGTATTTACACACTTGACTTTTAAAATTAACCTTTTATCAAGCTATCTCATAAACCTTCAGTTGGTTTTCTCTTATTTTCATCGTGTTTTTTCGTAAAATAATAAAAATGTCCATCATTAATAATGTAACTTAATTACTTGAGTATAAATAGGGACTTGGATGGCCTAGTATTGAACACAGCACCGGAGGCCTGTACTGTGTCGAGGTTATATCCACGCCATCCATCCATTCTGCCCAATGATTTTAAGGGGCATGAGTAATCCAAAGCTCAAGTAGACCACACCTAAGCAGTGGAGGCAATGATGCCCACCATTGAAACCTTTTTAGGCCATGTTGCCCTCTCTGGCTTCAGATTCGGTCACAAGTTATATTTGCAGGTGTATCAGAATTGACTGTGGCTCGATTCCAACCAAACAACTTTAACCCCAAGCGCCATGATGGACAACGCACATCCAAGGTGGGCTCCAAAAGTATTGGCAAACAATAACAGTGGGCCCCAAATGATGGATGATTCATATCAAGGTGGGCCCCATGTGATGGATGGTCCACATCAAAGGTGGGCTCCACATGATGGGTGGTGGATACTGAAGGTGGGCCCCACATGATGGATGGCCAACATCAAAGGACGGCCATACATAATGAATGGTGCACATTAAATATCGAGCCCTAATGGTGAATGGTCTACATCCAAGGTGGGCCCTGAATGATAGACGGCCCACATCAAATGCAGGCCCACACAATGAACTGTCCCCATCAAAGATTGGCCTCACATGATGGATGGTGGGCGTGAGGGGGACCAAATAGACTTGAGGAATAATTACTTGTGATGTTGGAAACCAAACAGGCTTTTCTAGTTCTTAGCTGATAAGTATGTTATTTACCAAACTCACTTATCCACTGAATTAGTAGAAATTAAGATAAGCTACCTATGGCATAAGTTCCTGATTTAAAGTAACTTACAATCCAAACGCCCCCTAAATGTATTTACAGGCATACAAGAATTTGTAGAAAGTAAAAGGCAATATAATTTGTTTTAAAAATTTCTAGGAAAGAAGATGACTCTAATGTGTAACCATGATAGCTCCATTGCCATAGAGATGAAGGCTTCATCTTCACCCTCTGAGAGGACACCCACATCAATGTTAGAGAAAGTGTTACTAGCACCAAGTTACCCAACAGCATAACCAAGGTTGACCGTGACTCTAGGTGCAGAGTAAGCTCTGGAACTTCGGAGAGCTTGAATTTCAAGATCACTAGTCCAGAAGTTGTGACATGTGTCGGTTTAGATGACAACAAGAGAATAGTTGCAATGAAGGAACCAACATAAGTTAGAATAGTTGTTAGATGGAGCCAAGCATGACTAAGTCAATGTCTTTAGGACAAGTTCCACACCACAGAGCATCTGGAAGAATGTTTGTAGGATTTAAACGACTCACCCACTAGCGAAGATCATCTTTGGTTTCACCAGTGGATCGACTCGTCGGTAGCTCTTTTGCTCTGACTCAAACCAAGAGAACAGAGAAAAAGAAATTATAGTGGATAGACAAATTTTTCATTACCAAATGAACCATTACAGTAGCAAGTAATGGCCCTTGTCCCTTACAAACCCTTGAAATGAAAAAAGAAAAAAGAAAAGAACTGTTACAAAATTTTAAATGATTTGATTTCAAAAACCAGATGAAGGCATTAAAAATACTCGTCAGAGCAGCCAACACACATCCACCCCTACATGTATCCACCGTCACTAGCCTGGCGTGGCACAGGTGTTAAAAAGACAAGTTGTCATACACTCTTATAGGCATACGAACTCTCAAGAAAGGGCTCAAGACCCTGCCCACAATGTTTAGTTATAAGTGAGAAAAAGTGCCTATCCCTATTCCATGTGTGACTAAACAAATTCTGAGCACATAAGAAAAGTATAAGCAATCAGAGGGGTTATTCGACTTGAACATTTACTATATAATATCGACTAGGGCTTATAAGCCTAAGTAAACAGTGTCTTGAACCAACTTTTTTTAGTAAGAGTTGTGACTGTTTCACTCATATCTTTCTACCAAACAAAGTCCCAAAAAAAAAAAAAAAATCAAAATAAAAAACCAACACCTTAAGGCCATATGCTAATTTTCTATTTGATGAGTGATTAGAGATCTAGCCCTCAATTTCATAGAAAACAGCTCTACTTCCATACTCATATAGGTGATTCGATCAAGGTTGTTCTGTAGCAGGGATTCCACTCAAATAGTTAAAACTCACTTAGGAACTTACTCAGCCTTTCTCCCTTACAAAAATAACACTAAGATGCTTTATAAGTGGGACTTGGGGAAACCATTTTCTCCTCTTTTTATTTTAGAGCTCTAACAAATCATCCAACACTGGATTCCCATTGAACTTAGATGTTTTGGGATCTCCAGCTGCTGTGTTAGGTTAACATTAGCAAATACTTTATATATGGGCTTCAGTTCCATTCCCCTCAACTTTTCTTTTATCTTTTCCATTGCTATTGGTTGGGATCAACCAGATTTACACAAGATTTAACAAAATCTATGGAAATCACTTCATAATCAACCAATCCCTCTTGATATACTTCTTTGATCCCTCCATCAAGATTGCTCTCAAGAGTTACATACTATTATGTGACTACGATAAAGCAATCCCTCCATCACTCAATATTTTCATATATGGAACTAGTAAGGACCCACCCAAAGCGTGATGCACATGGTAGGGTGGACTATCCATCAAGTCCATTCATCTATTGGGCCCTGGTAAGGATGGTTTATTTTTCAAAAATCAAAATCAAACTTATTAGAAAATACTATCATTCACTTTTGCTTTGGTTATATTAATTTTCTGCAATTAATTTTAGTACCACTGATCTGGCAGACAGGAATGCCTAATAGATGTAATTTTTATTATGTATGCCATCCACACAAGGACCCGATAGATCAATCGATCCAGCTGGTACTCAAACATGCCATGTGCACCACTTGAGGATGGGTCTACACTCCAATTATTAAGGGTATCCACATTATATATCCCCCAAGAGGCTTTCAACAACGGGAGTAATTTGTTAGGCTAGCTATATATGATACTTCATGTGCAGCCACTTGGAAATGGTACATTCAGCGTATATTCAATCAGAAACAGGAGACTTCATGATGCAAGGATGCACAGCAAGTGCGACTGTAGAAAGTTATTGTAAAGATTCAAGTCATTTAACATGTGGCCCCACTCTAATATACACTTTCCCATAAATCAAGTAACGCTGGACATCACATTAATCTCACATTTGAATCACGTTAGTATGTTGCCCATAGAGTTACCCTTTTTATGCAGCTACATTACTTAAACTCCAAGCAGTTACCAAACACACAAAGAGAGGATGCCAAATGGAACAGAATGTTTTGCAAGACTTGTTGCATAAAGAGCATTCAACATTCTACCCCAATACGGCCACCCTGATATGTGTGTGTGCCATCCAACCTGTTCACCAAGTGAGCGTCATTGGGATTAAGAGACATCCCCAAAATAAGTTCAAACCAAAAATCAAGTAGGCCACACCAAGTAAATTTAGGTTTTAGGGGTGATTTCACATTGTTCACATGTTGTGGCCCACCTAAGTTTTGAATCAATCTTACTTTTGTTACATATGAAAGAAATTATTCAGTGAAATTGATGGACAGGGTGTTTTTACATAAAGTCACAATATGCCCCAGAAATATCAATATTACACGAGACTCCTACCATAGGTGTTGTAGAGGATTCAAATCCATGTGAACTTCGAAAGAGGTTACCAAAACAAACAGAAAAATAAAAATAAAAAAAGTAGAAAAAGAGAATTCACAGTATAAAAAACAGCTATTGGAGGGTCATATGTAGTCCTTTGTCGAAAGGGCTTCTAACCTTCTTTTTATTAGATAAGTCAAGCACTGACGATATTTTCACTAATTACACATTATAAATTAATATTAAAAATTACAAATCATCCACATAATAAGCATATAATTACTACTGAATTATCAGATACTTTCCAATATTTAAAATTATTAGCTTTGTTAATTTGACACCCATTGGATAAGATTGTTTGATCGAACTTTTCATGCCACTATTTTGGTACTCATTTTAAACAACATAACAATTTAACTCGCTTACAAACCTTCTTTTTTCCATGCCAAGTATTACATTTACGAATCCTTCAAGGCTTATTTATATAGTTCTCTTCATCCATATCTCCATCAAGAATTTTGTCCTTGCGTCGATTTGTTGAAGTATTAACTTATACATGGGTTTCAGTCCCATTCCCCTCAACTTTTCAAGATTCAAGATAGTTCAAGGATTCAACTCTCTCCACATATACATACATAAATATATAAGGTGATGCCCAAGGGGGGTATGGATGCTCTCCACAAATACACACACACACACACACACACACACACATATATATATATAAGGTGATGCCTTGTCGGGGGGGGGTAAGACTCTCTCATGATCCCTTCAGAATAGGATCTAGTTAAGGATTAGCTAGAGTTTTAGAGAGAGACACTAGCATGGTACTCCACCGCTATACAGACTTTGGTATGCCATATAATATCTAAAAGTTTGTAATCTGTTTTTAAAATTAACATCAAATTTTATTGAAAACTAGAGAGAAGTGAGCAAGAAACAAAGAAAACAAAACAGATATTTACAAAAGAATCACTGCGCAAAGGTGGTCAATGGCTGTCATATTTACAAGACTAGCCCAACCAGGTAAGTAGAAATTGATCTTATGAAGACAATCCAATACGAATACCTCCCTATTGTTAAAACAACAATCATTTCGAGCCCGCCAACTAACCGAAAAGATAGCCATGATGAGTAAATGCCCTAATGCCTTTGTAGAGTTACCAACTCCCCCGCCATGCCAAGCCCAAAGGAGAGCACAAACTGAATTCGGCATCACCCACTCAATACGGAGTAAAGCAAAATAATGCTCCCAAATTTGTCTTGGATAAGAATAGTGGATAAATAAATGATCAGCGGATTCTGCATCCCTCATGCACATCAACCAAAAAAAAAAACATTTGGAAGAGTAAAAGACCGCCGTTGTAAATTATTCATTGTTAAAATTTGATTCCTGCCCATTAACCAAACGAAATCAGCAACACAAGGTGGAGCACCATACGACCAAATATGAGATGGGAAATGAAGGTGTTGATCCCATGGAGATGAACCATGCAACAATGTATAAAAGGAATGTATAAAAGGAACGAACCGAAAACTGTCCTGAAGTATGAGCATGCCAAACCATAGAGTCACTTGCAGCAAAATCAAGAACGAGAAGATTTAGCCAACACAATAATGATATATATATTTATCAATCTCTAAGTCTATTAAATTCCATTGACAAGGAGGAGCCCAAATCGTTTGGTCATTGCTAATGAAATAACACCGATCAACCGGCCAATAGCCTACCCCAGCTCAAGTTTGGCTCAGTCCTTGAGCCTAACTGGCCAACTCAGCTCGGTTCAGTCAGCAACTCGGGCTAGTTCGAGCTGAGTTCGAGCTCGAGCTTTCGAGCCAGTTCGAGTTCGAGCTTTCAAGTTAGCGGTCGGTCTGGCGCTCAAATAGAGAGAGAGAGAGAGAGAGAGAGAGAGAGAGAGAGAGGGTTACCAGCTCGAGTGCTTGGACAAGGACAGCCGAGTGGTCGAACAGGGTCATAGGGATGGCCAAATGGTCAGAGAGAGAGAGAGAGAGAGAGAGAGAGAGAGAGATGGCAGCTCAAGTCAGCTAGGGTGAGTGGTCAGACGGGGTGCTTTGTAACCTCTACTCGGATAGGGTCGGCCAGGATTTAAGGCCGAATGGGTGCTCTGGTCGGACAGGCAGGGACGGGCCGGACGACAACTTAGGTCAACTAGGGAAAAAATACAGAAGAAAAGGGGGTGCTTGGATGGAAAAAAAAAAAAAAAAGGGAGGGATTTTAGGGCGCCCGATTGATTGATATTTATTTTTTATTTTAATATATATTATACATAATATATTTAATTTTGGATATATATAAAATTGGGCCAAGTTGAACCAAATCTAATTCAAATCCATCTTCGAGCCGAGTCGAGTCGAACTCGGCCTAGCTCGAGCTTGGCTCGAAATTATTTTGAACTCAATAAAATAGGCTCCGCTTGGTTCGACCCGAACCCAGGTTCGATCCCGGCCGAGTCGAGCGAGTTGACCGAGCTAGCTCTGTTCATGTCCGGCTTTAAGCACGATACATAGTAGAATGTTTAACTCCCCAACCACTAGAATGAAGACCATATTTATCTTAAACAACACTCCGCCACAATGCACACTCTTCACCGCCAAATCTCCAAAGCCACTTACTAAGAAGAGCTATATTCATGAGACCCAAATCCCTAACACTAGCTCCTCCTTCCACTGCTCGACATACCTCTTTCCACTTTAACATATGAAAGTTTCTTCTAGTATCCAACCTATACTAAAGAAAATCTCTTCGTAGATTCTCCAAACAACTCAAAACTGATTTGGGACACTTAAAGAGAGACATGAAATATATCGGCATTTTAGAAAGAGCAACTTTAATAAGTGTGAGATAACCTCCCAAAGATAAATAATGATTCTTCCAAATGGATAATTTCCGCTCCACCTTTTCAATCACCTTATCCCATAAAGTAATCGGAGGCTTTCCAACGCAAAGAGGCATCCCAAGATATGTTGTAGGAAAACAACCTTTTTTACAGCCAAAGAATAACGCAAACTTATCCAATTCTGCTTCCTCTAGTCCGATTCCCAACATTTCACCCTTGGTGATGTTGATGTGAAGTCCTGAGGCGCTTCAAAGCAGACTATGATTTTATGCAAATTATCAATAGATGAGTCTTCCGCATCACAAAAAACGAGAGTGTTATCAGTGTACTGTAAATGAGAAATAGTAATTCTCGAATCCAAAACCTGGAAGCTATTGACCAATCTAGTTGCCTCTCCTTGCTACATCATTCTACTAAAAGCTTCCCCAACTACAATAAAAAGATACGGAGACAACGAATCACCCTACCTCACCCCACGAGAAGATTTAAAGAAACCTTGAGGTGAACCATTGATTAGAATTAAGAAATAAGTGGATTGAACACAAGAATGCATCCAACATCTCCATTTGTCACCACATCCAAACCTAGCAAGCATATAACCGAGGAACTCCCAATCAACGTTATCATAAGCCTTGTGAAGATCCAACTTACAAACCAAACCACTCTGTCCAGCGAGTGAATACATTCATTTGCAATAAGGACACAATCTAAAATCTGTCTTCCCATCACAAATGCACCTTGATATTTTGAAATCATCGTAGATAACACCCCATGAAATCTATTGGCCAACACCGTAGCGAGAATCTTATATGGACCACCAATTAAGCTAATTGGTAGAAAATCTTTCATTTCTTCGGCACCTTTGATTTTGGGGACAAGAGCTATAAAAGATGCACCCATATTTTTAGAGATGATACCACGCTCATAGAATTCATGAAAAAAAAAAAACCATAACGTCACCCTTGATTGTTTGCCAAAACCTTTGAAAAAATAAAATGGGAAAACAGTCCAAGCCGGGAGCTTTGTCACCGCACAGAACCTATAGCCGTAAAACTTCTTGAGAGAAAGGACGTTCAAGATACTCTGCCTCATCGTGAGACAAAACAGAAAAATCCAACATGTCTAATCTCGGATGGTTCCACTGATCTTTTGCTATAACTTGCTAACCATCCACTACAATACTGCAGATTTTGTTTACCCGAGCTCTGGCACTTGCCATATGATGAAAAAATTGTGTTCATGTCTCCCTCTTTAATCCATAATGCCCGAGACCTCTGTCGCCATTTAATTTCTTCTTCCTTTAACCATTCATCATAACGATGCTTTAAAGAATCTCTCTTAGCATTAACTTCTGCCGACAGAGGACCATTTTCCTCAAGAGTATCTAAATCATTAATTTCATGCAAAACAACTGCATATTTGAACTCACAAGCGCCAAGATAATCATGCTTCCAAGTCTTTATCTTACCTTTTGACAACTTAATTTTTGAGCACAAACAGAAACCGAAATATCCTTCCACCTGAAAAGAGTTCCACCATTCTACAACCAGCTGTGAAAAACCTTCAACTTGTAACCAAGAAGATTCAAATTGTAAAGGTTTAGGTCCCCAATTCTCTACTTGCAATAGAATAGGATGATAATCAGAAACTGAATGTGGTGGACCATGCTGAGTCACAAGATGGAATTTATCCATCCAGTCCACTGAAACCAGAAATCCATCTAACTTGGCCACAAGAGGATTTTGTTGGCCATTAGACAAAGTGTACTTGGCACCCCCCAAAGGCAAATCCATTAGACAATGAAGATCAATCTAATCTACAAAGTCCCGCATACTACGAGTAATCCTACTCCCTCACGATTTCTCATGAGTAAATCAAATGACATTGAAATCACCCCCAACAACCCATGGCTCTCTCCAACACTGTCAAACGGTAGAAAGTTCTTGCCATAGATATGTACGTCGGCTGACCTATAGTGCAAGGACCATAGACTGGTGAGAAGACCCAACGAAATACCGAAGAGGTGTCACGGAACAACATCGAAATTGAAAATTGACCAATCTTTACATCCTCCCTTCTCCATATACCAGAATTCCAAACAAGAAGAATACCATCAGCAGAGTGAACAACATCAAGAGATACCCAATCCGTATTCAATGCCCCCAAAAGAATTGACAACACTTGTATCAATCAACTGTAATTTTGTCTCTTGAATTGTAAGAACTTCAGCCTTGTGTTTTTTACATAACTTGTGTATCTGACCCCTCTTAGTTGGACAGCCCAGACCTCTGATATTCCAAGATAACATAATCATTGAGCAACAATATTACCCCATCGAGCCCTCTTTCGACCACCACTCTGTTTCCGCATATCATACTCAATGGAACAGTCCAAACTAGGAGTTCTCACAACCCTCTAGGTGTCTTTTTTGAAGTCGATGCCATGAAAGGCATCATCGTCATTTGCCCCCAAAGAAGGTCCTATAAGACCTCTGACTCTCTCGATCACATCCTTCAACCATTCCAGTTGATTAGCTGATAAAGAACAATCACCCAAATACGAAAAATGTTTCTATTGAAGTCTAAATTTCTTAAATGAAGCTTGATCTTGAATGAAGGAAGACTGAAGAGGAGTTAAAGAAACCCTGTCTACTACCAGATCTCCTGCTTCCATCAACAAAGCAGTTCATGTAGCATCTGCAGTATCATTTATATACTTTGCCCTTCGAAATATCAGTGAAGAAAAAGCTTCACGGAACTTGGAACCTTCCGTTGCCATAGTGAAGAATGTAGTAATGGAAGTATTGGGTATAGATTTTGGTAAATACTCCCACGTGTGAAATTTAGACACAATCAAAAAACAACATCTCTCACACATGCAGAAAAGAAACAGATATAAGCATTGATTGCACCTCATAACAGTTGTCGCAATGAGGTTAAATCCCAAGAGATTCAAAGAAAGAAAGTCCCACGTGTCGAAATCCGATGACAATGCAATGATAATAGTCGTTTTTAAGAGAGAGCCACAATCTTCAAAATTCAAAGTTGAATTAAATTAAGAAAAGTCTTGGCTCTCATTCGTCCACATGTCCCGAGGCTTAGTTAAAGCTAAAGAAAACGGAACAGCTGTTGCGTCTAACACAACTTCGGGAGAAAGAGCAGCATCCAAACCAAAATTAAAAAGTTGGTTCAGAGTAGAATATAGAGAAATAGGTGCTCCTGAAACCACCAAAATATTATCAGTAGCCATCTCATTCATATGAGATGCACTACCCCATCTAAATTGCCAACTGAAGGACATGTGGCCAAGATGGTGTCCAATGCATCGTAGAAACTTGGATTTTATGCTCCTTCGTCTCGCCGACCATGGCGTTCGACACCGTCAACAACCTCTGATTCCGTATTTGACCATATTTCTCACCAACAAAACGGTCGTCCCCACATATCCCACCTCTGAATGGCAAGAGGTAAGAATGCCTCTCCCACCACCAGTTGCAACAAAGATAAATCCAACAAACAATGACGATTCCGTACACACAATCAAGCAACTCCAATTTCAAATCCAGATTCTGTAGCCTCATCTATCACCACCAATTATCCAAGACATGAAGCAATATTGAGGAATACCTCCCTAAAGCACAGTTCAATAAGGATGCCCCATACCAAGAACCAAACTTCCTCCATACTGAGTGGGGCTGATTCAGACCATCGAGACACTCTCTTCACAAGACCATAAAAAATAATGGTGATGCAGGACAACTAACCGCTTGCTCAAAAAGCTTGAACCGATAGAGAGTGGCGAATCAATCCCTTTATCTCATAGCCCAAGCCTCACTTCACATGGGTTAGGCCCTTGGCCAAACCCCCCTCGTGGACTCCACTTCACATGGGTTCCGCCCGCCCACCCCGGGTGTGCCCCTGCCTCACATAAGTTGCCCCACTCAAGCCCGGTGTGAAATGCCCCTGCATTGATTACCCCCCAGTGAGGAGTCTTGAACACAAGATCTCCCGATCTGATACCACTTTGATGCAGGACAACCATTTGCTCTAAAAGCTCGAACTGATAGAGCGTGGTGAATCAATCCATTTATCTCATAGCTCAGGCCCCACTTCACATGGATTAGGCCCTTGGCCGACGCCACTTCACATGGGTTCCGCCTCACATAGGCCGCTCACCCCGAGTGTGCCCCTACCTCACATAGGTCGCCCCACTCAAGCCTGGTGTGAAAATGCCCCCATTAAATGGCACCCGTCAACAAAATAAGATCAATATCAACATCCAACCAAAAGGAAATCCATATCATCGAAGGACTAAAAGGTTTAATAATAAAACTTTCAATCACAATATTATTGTCCTCCAGCAACCATCTCCTAATCTATGGTAATGTCATAGTTTCCGACGTTTCAGCCAACAAAGAGTGTTGAAGAGAAGAAAAGATTTTGCAACCACCTTTGGGCAAATATGCACCACTTGTGAAGCACCAACACCACCCTGCCAGATCCATGCAAATCATCTTCAACATGCAATTTTAAAGGAACAGTCTCTTTTTCCGACCCCCTATTCATATCACAATGTACATCTGCATTACCACAATCATCAATTAAAGCATCATGAAAAGATTTCTGTATTGTTCCAGCAGAAACAATTGGCTCTTGGTCAGCATGCCTTTTCTGCACCACAGCATCTTGTTGTTTCGATTTGTTATTGTTGTCTCCTGCTGATTTCTTTGAATCCACTTTCCGATTTTTTACATCCGCCCCAAAACGCACTCTCCAGACCAACAATTTTCTTCCACTAAATCCCTTGCCATTCAACATAGATACCACTTTTGACACCTTTTCCTCTGATTGCATGTGAACAAAAGCAAATCCCCGTGGTTTTGTAATTTTCCAATTTTCCAATCTTTAGGAATGATCACTTCAATCACAACACCAACCTATCCAAAAACTCTAGAAAAATTAACAGGCAATCAACCCAATTTTTAAAATTGGCAACCATATACTTAAAATTGACCCAATCGCTCCATCATCCATGGCCATCTACCCTTCACCCAATTCTCATGCAAACCAAGTGGTGACCACAAGATCTTAAATGTCATAATTATTATCAAGTGTGACCAAAACATTTAACAGTTAAAACAAAATATCACAATTGAAAATATTCACAAAACCATTTAAAACTTTTCGAGCGTTAGGCCTAGTGAAAAACTACTTGATGGATGGTTTGATCAACCAGATCTCAACCATAAGAATGTTTCTAAGTAACCAATTGATCCATTGTTGGATCATATAGACCTTAACCATATCCTATTGAGTAAACCTAGCAATACCCACATATGAATCACTACAATTAAGTAAGGTAGGACAAAGTACAATATAATGAAAACTTAAACTCCTCACATGTCCTTGGGCCTAAGGATTAGTCAAAGCTAGTACATACATAAAGTCAATCTTGAACAAGCATGATGGGTCTCTTGATCCAAGGACTTTAAGTTATCCTCCAATGTAGGTATCTAACAAGTCTAATAGCAAGATTGCATAACCATAAATACTAACAGTCTCATGTTGAGTAGGGTAAAGGCACCAACTCATCATCAAGCCCAACAGTGGAGACCTCCCATTCCTATTCATCATCAATCCCTCAAATAGGATGATCACATAAGAATAGCCACATGTTCGTCTAAAACATGGTAGGTAGTCATGGAACAATAGAGTATTGAGATCTATGGAACAAAACTCTCACTTGACAAGTGGTCATTGTGCCTAAACTCAAGTTCCCAAGGATAATAGAGGAAACCCTCTCCTTTGACCCACATACATTTATGATAAATATACAACTACATATTAGGTACGATATTAATAACATATCAACGCAGGACCCATGGTCATCATGATCTGCAGATCAAATCATTGATTTAACAATTAAGATCAACATATTAGCTTTTTAAGGGCGCACAAAACTAACATCCATTCCTTTTTATTCATACCCTTTTGACTACTAAACTGACTTTGTACTTCACTACAAACCATTAACTCTTTAAGTGATTTCTTAAGAACTCACTTAGAACCTAAGATTTTTTAACCAAAAGTAAGGTCAACTAGACTTTGGGTTACATAGATAAAATGAAATCTATTTTGTCTTCTACTACTTCCTTTTAAAATGGAGCATGAGTGGAAGATATTGCTTCTTTGAAGCTCTTGGAATTTTCTTCTACCATGTAGGTTTCAATAATAGAATCAAAGCTAGCTAATGTCCTGGCCCTTTTACTTTCTCCTAAGTTCATATTTTAATTTTTTATAGGAGTTTCACTAACTTTATTATGACCACTAGAATCAGGTTGCTTACACAATTCTAATGAACTTTTCAGTTCAAAATTAAATAGGTAAGGAAATGAATACTAATAAAATCAACATCTACCAAATCTATTATGCAGTAGTTGTCTATGTTTAAGAACTTATAGGAAGCACTTTTTGGAGAATAGCCTATTAATAAACATTTCTGTGTTTTTAGTCTTAATTAAGTCTTTTAGGGTAACTCATCCTCGTTAGTTTTGTGCCATACTATTGTATCAGAACTTGTGCATGTGGTTAAGCCAGTGACATAGGAGAGAGAGGATGCCATATTCCTTGTCCATAAAATTGTGTTCATAATTGATCATGTACTTGGGCGGTACATGTATAAGGATGTCATGGTACTAGATTACTGCAAAAGTAATATTGGCCTTGACTCAAACAATTTAAGTTAAATGAGTATGCACAGCACTAATAGTTGGCACTTGAACATGGGATCATGTGAAGGAGTTCTCCTATATCCATTGTAGGAATTACACTTCCAAGCATCTTGTTTATACATCATTGGATCTAAGGACTAATCATGGACACATTGTTATCTCCAAGAATGATTTTGACACATGTTGTGATTCTCCAACTACGATGACATATGTGTGTAGTTGGATCACTAAAGAAGAAACACAGTCTTGTGATTGTTCAATAATGAATAAAAATTAGGAACTGTCATGTGTAGATTGCTATTCACCATGGAAGAAAACTTGGAATGAGAGTCTCAGTTAGTCATGAGCTCATGCAATCTTTTAGGTCTAAAAAGATTTTATTAAAATGATTCTTAGAAAAGAAAATATTGTTTTTATGGTATTAAATAAATGTGTTTTCTTTTAGTAATTACATATCACATATCCAGCAATGGATTTTTAAGATCATAAAGTGGAGTCCACCTTTAGGGCATGGGCCCACGCAATGGTGGGGTGATAGCAATGTGGAGGGGTGTACAAATAATAGCTAATGCTCTGAATGATACCTAATCTAATATAATACTTCAGTTGCAAAGTTTGACAATTTCTAGATAAGAGGGTTCATCATGGAGACTTGATTATCTCCTAATGAATCTTTCACCTCCTAAAGATGCTTTGAGGCATATAAAGTGAGTTTTAACGAGCAGTATATCTAAGCGCTCATGAATTTTCTATAGTAATATATCTAATTGATGACCCGAAAGGGATCCATATGTTAGTATCTTAATTAAAGACTGGTCACCAAGAAATATCATTATTACAGCCAGCCCATTTAATCATTCTTAAATACTATCTTTTGCTTGTAAAGGTGATTTCAAAATAGTCTTTTAAAAAAGTTTTTATTTTAAGTATAGATTTTAGGTAGTGTCCAATTACTTATTCAATAAAAATTCTTAAATTTCTAAATTGTTGCTTATATTAGTGTTTTGCTTCAATTTATAAGATCAAAGTAGAGCCACATTTTCCAATCAAGACTTTTAGAGCATAGACAATGAGTTAGCTATTGTGAATTATAATTATATTCGAGTCAAGACTCATGAACTACATGCCTTAAGAACTCAAACATCTATCTCTCGATTTTTAACCTTAGGGAATTGGTTGTTGGAGATGAAGTCAAGACACCAACAGATGAAAGTCAAGAAGAACGAGCCACTGCAGTTTGAAAATTATAATGTGCAAAGAAGTTTAGAGACATGGAGAAGTTCGATTTCCTTCTCAAGCTTCATAACAACTTAAGAAAACAACAAAACATTTCTTTTCTTTTATACCCAATAACTATTGGGTAGGTGATTTTAAAAGCAAAAGCTCTTTTCAACACAAGTATTTGGTGGCATATACTAAAGTATGAACAGGAAAATAGATTAAGCTTAAGAAGTCCTCAACAAGGTGTGATTGTTGTGTCAACTTGACAAATAATCTGTTTCCTTCCATAACAAGATTAGTCATGAAGCAAGATGAACCAAAACAGGCAGTTGAAAAAAAGGAGACTGAATCATTTGCTTCACAATCTCAAGAGCTCGAACAATCAGATCTTCAATATGAGTAGTGAATTTTGAGTTAGTTCATGCAGGATGAATGGTACCAACTTCTCCTAACTCCATGTCACCCACCTCGGATGTAAATTTCCATTAAATCATGCAAAAAATACTACCTAATTTCTCCATTTTAACAAGTATATTGTACTCGGATTCCAATATGACTAATATAGGATGGGAAAGGATATGAAACCAACTCCTCAATAATCTACACCCATAAAATCTTATCTATAAAGAAACCCTAAACAACACATTATATGTTATAGTCCTCCAAAGGAGCACCCAATACAAAATGCACGCATAAGCGAGCGCACACGCACAATCTCTCCAAATTTTATTATGGAAAACGGTCTTATAAGATGGAAAGCATATTTCACATGCACTTATATGCACGAACGCGCCCGCACACAATCTTCAACAGAAATTACTAGGGAAAACAGTCTTATAGGATGGGAGGCATATTTACATGACTTCCCAACTGAATGGCCTAGCTCAACCATCAAAAGAATCGATGAGCTCCAACACAGCAACTTCAATCATAAGTTTCAATAAGCCAAATGTTGGAATATATACTTGCCCAAGGTTTGGGCGAATGGCTAGTGTCTCATGTGTTTGCTCCCCACAGACATGAGTTTGATTCCCCTCCCCGCAATTTACCCGATGCATGATTGTGTGCATCCATAGGGAATATATACTCGCCCGAGGTTTGGGTGAATGGCTAGCATCTCATGCGTTTGCTCCCCACAGACACGAGTTTGATTCCCCTCCCCGCCATTTACCCGATGCACGTGGTTGACAAGTGATTGCGTGCATCCACAGAGAATAGTCTCGCCCCAAAGGCGGCAGAGACACCCTGTCGCCATTATATATATATATATATATATAGGAATATCTGCCCTTATAGTATAATAAATTATATGCTTTTACCATTGATGTTTTGTTATTGTGCATACATTCAACAGATATAATTGGTTTGGATTTGGTTACGAGATTTCATCGAAGTTTCTATTTCCTTAGCGAATAAAGTAGGACAAGTTCGATGTGAAATACATTATGAGGCCTAACTTCTCCCGTTGTTCATAAACCTAAAATATTGTCACCACCAAACGATAAATCAGGATAACTTTAATCAATTGACCACTATACATTGTGTGATTGTTGTGCCTGTAGTGAGTCTCTACCATGGGATGATGGGCCTTAGGACAATGAGCCTTAAAGCGGTATGTAAAAGGATATATGTATAATAGCATGAGATAGGGCAATTATGTACATCCTTGTACGATGTACATAAGGAAACATTTAAACTTGGACATGTTTGACTTTGTCAAAAACCTAACATGATTAGGCAAATATATTGTTGGTATTACATGCAAATGAAGTAACCTATGAATATTACCCTAAAGTATTCCATCTATAACAAGAAAAGCGAGATGGCATAAGCTACAAGTTTATAAATATTGGTGAGTAGCCTAAGAAGCCCCACAAAGTTCTACACCCTAGAAAGGCTTCCTTAGCATATAGAATAAGAACTTTAGAAAAGGCATACTGCAACTTTTGCGACAAGGAAAAATATCTAATGTCAATCATCTTTCTCCAGTAAAAGTTGCGTTCTACATTTATGTTAATTCATGCATGCCCAAAAGTATATTCGATTTTTATTTTGTTTTTGCTCCTAGCATGCATAAACTCTTTCACAAAGTCCAAATGATCCATCTACATAAATGCTCAATCCAACTCAAACCTCCACATTTCAATCTCTTAGCATCAATGTTATCTTAAAAAACCCTAATTTTGAATCACCTCTCTCAAATACTAATTATAGGAATTTTATGTTACCAAGTGTAAGTCAACACATGCTTTGGCACTTCAACTTGCAAGAGATTACCAGATTCACAATCAGGAAAAATCATTTTCAAATCCAATGTATAAAGGTAGTTTATATAGTTTACAAATGTAATTGAAAGACTATGCATAGTGGAAGCAAAATACTATAAAATCATATTTACTTCTACATATGCATGAATTAACCCCAAAAGTAAAGATAAACCTTCAATGCACCTAAGGTTCAACCAACCTTCGATTTGCTTTAACAAGATTTCATAGGGTTAACATAAGGTGAAGTTGATGAAATCTGAGCTATAGGAAGTAGATGGTCAGCAAGATGCTTTGGCTCCTCACAATCCCTGCAACAGGCTCTTTCTAAAGTTCCTACTCTATATACCAAGGAAGCTTTTCCAAGGCCTGAAACTCTATAAGACTTCCTAGCCTACTCTCCTATATTTATAGACTTATAGCTTATTGTCACCTAGCTTTCCTTATCATAAAGAGATTTATAGATCAATCATCGTAGCTTACTTCACTCTCAAATAATACCCACAATATACTTGCCTAACCATGCAAGGACTTTAACTAAGTCAAACCCGTCCAAGTTTGAGCGTTTCCTCGTATGCAACACACATGGATGTACGCAATTGCCTGTCTCATAATATCATACACATATCCTTGTACGTACAACTTCAAAATCATCCTAAAGCATACTATATCTTACGATCATGATTGATTAATAAAGAACAAGTCATAACCATTAATTTCATCAAACAACATATAATTTCAAAAGAAATTGTATGATCGAAACGATCTACCAAAGCAAGTTTGGCTGACCATGTTGATCCATCATTCCAATTTCCCGATACAAGGCTAAACCTTTAAGGGTCGTAGATCCTTTGTCACTATGATCCACCTAAAAGGCCCACATATTGGTGAACTAAAATAACCAGTCAAATGCCCAATAGGTCCTCTCAAGTCTGAGGATAAGCATAACAAGCATCGGAAGAACAAGCTAACACCTACACATGCATGGGAACAGTGTCCCATGCTAGAGACTCGCTATAGGCGCATCATTCACACCATGCACAGTGCATCGTGAATTAAGTTATCCTAACTAATCCATTGACCGTGACAATATTTTAAGTTTATGAACAACCGGACAAGTTTAGGCTTCACAATATATTTCACATCGAACTTGTCCTACTTCATTTCCTATGGATATAAAGACCTTAGTAAAGTCCCACAACCAAATCCATCCCAATCATATACATTCCATGTATGCAGAATAATAAAGCATCAATGGTATATATATATATATATATATATATATATATATATAATCCATTAAATTGAAACGGCAAATACTCCAACAATAACAACTGGATATTCCATGAAAGTGTACCACCCTAAGGGAAATTCCTCAAAGTTATGCGCCTAATCATCGATTGTGGCCGTTCTATCTATATATCTAGGGATCTTTTGAGGTTTTTGTAAGGATGTGGGAAGCTTTCCCACTCTATATTTTGAATGATGCCTTATCATCCTCTTTCTTACCTTGATAATATTTTGGTATCCTAAAAAAACAAAGTTTATATGTTTCCTAACAGTCCTTCAAAATCAGTTGATGGTGACTACACCTTGTAGATTATCTTATACTGAAAGCTAAGCAAGGCTACATTTATCATAGTCTCCAACCAACGGATCATCTTGGTAGCTTACAAACAACACTACCTAATCTATGTTACTGTACCAGATGTGTATCATGTGAATGCCAATACTAAATCTCTATTAAATATAACACAACGAGCCAAGGACATTTCTGCCCATGCCATTCATTTTAGGAGAGTTGTGGCTTTTGAGATTGTACAGGACATTACGGAGATTTTCAATATGGACCAGTGGTATTGCTAGAATTTTGAAAATCTGCATGCCTATAAACGGATGACTTGGATTTTGGCCACTCCTCCCCACTCCTTTTTTGAGCACAAGTAAAACACTCCCACCTCTCTTTCCGTACGTGTGTGGCCCGCACAAGAAGCCTATACAACAAAGGCTATGTGGGAACCCCCATTATGATTGTGTAACATCCATCCCAACATTTATCACTGCCTCATGTTACAACGTCAAAACAAACAAGAAACAGAAGTAAAACTCGAGTGACCACAAATAAGGAAAAGGTGTGGATGGGTCACCCACTGTTGGTGACCTTCTCTTTCTCTCTATGGTCGTAGCCACATCCTTTCCTTCCATTTTTCTGTACTTTTTTTAATCTCCCCCTCCTAAAGTATCTCTCCCCCCATCTCTCTCTCCATTCCTCTCTCCACATGAGTTCTTCACAACTCCCCCTTGTAAATTATCCTGTACTCCCCCTTGTAGATTATCTCGTACTCTAAGCTAAGCAAGCTTAGATTTATCTTAGTCTCCCACCAATGGGTCACTTTGACAGTTCTCATGCAACTATACTTAGTACATGTTACAGTACCAGACGTGTATCATGTCAATACCACTACTAAATACAGAACAATACATGGATGGGCACCTTTGAGAAATTATGTAAATAGTCCTACTGAAATAGGCTCACTATTTTCTAAATTACTAGCAATTGTAGCATGATATTAAGATGGTGTTGGGTATGTAGAAAAGCTTGGATACGAAAACAACTTCCGTAAAAATCTACTCCCCTGTTTGCAAAAGAAAAATGGCATGGAATTCAATTTCCCTACCCCATCCGTTGTATTCCACGAAGAAATCACTATTTCCATTCCATCTTGAAACTCGATAAATCGATTTCCACCCAAAAAAAAAAAAAGGAGCAAGTCAAAACAGTGTCGACCTTTTTCATTCAGAATCAAGTCTCCGCGTATCCTCCCTCCACAATCAACAGTGCTGCTACTGTCGACAAAGCTCCGAAACAAGACCATCTTCCTCCAATCTTCCTCCCTCGGTGCTTTCGGTCGATGGCAGATTCGCAATAAAGGTATTTTGGATTTTTTTTGTTTTTTTTTTGTCCCACCTTTTGAGATGTAACATTTCGATGGAAATGTCCAGAGAAGGATGAGAAATTTAGGACCGTGGACCCCGCCTTTCATCCAGCTGTCTTAAGGAAACAATACGAACTTTCTCTTGAACTTAGACCTGCACGGATACTGAATTTCAGAACGAAAATACCCCTCCCTTTTCCCTACTCTTTTCACTGCATTACTTTCAACGTTGCTGATATTACCCTTAACGAAAAAACAGGTGCTTCGAGCCCTACACTCTCTTAGAACGAAGAACTGAAGTTCGAAGGGTTTTTTTCTCATTTTCCTGACTGAAATCTTTGTGAATCATCTACGTATCATCATTCTACATTTGTCATTTTTCATCTTGGATAGGATTATGTGAAATTCCACGAACTGGTTGCATCTCCTTGAAAAGGTTCAAAATATTCCCTCACTCCAGAGCACCTCTCTTCAACCTGCATTTGACCAGTACTGCGGCAATCAGGGTACAGATCTTGAAAAAAAACGCTACACTCATATAATGGCATTACATGTGAAGTTCAGTCAATTCCATGTGTTAGGCTTAGTCAATTTCATGTGTTAGGCTTAGTCAATTTTATGCAGTGATCGATCAAATCCATGTCAAACTTGCTCAATTCAATTTGAAGCTCACTCAATTCCATGTTTGGGCTTACTTGATCTCATGCTAGGCTCGTTGAATTCCATGTTTATCCTGCTCAATTTCATGCTAGTATCGCTCAATTTAATGTTTGCCCAGCTTAATTTCATGGTAGATAAGGTCAATTTAATGTTTGGCTCAATAAATATCATGTTAGGATTACTAAATTTAATGTTTGCCCAGCTTAATTTCATGGTAAATAAAGTCAATTTAATGTTTGCCTCGGTAAATATCATGCTAGGATCGGTCAATTTAATGTTTGCCCAGCTTAATTTCATGGTAGATAAGGTCAATTTAATGTTTGCCCAACTTAATTTCATACTAGGATCTCTCAATTTAATATTTGCCTAGCTTAATATTATCCTATACTCGCTCAATTTACAGTTTGCCCATTCAATATCCATGCAATGCTCGAATTTAATGTTTGCCCCGCTCAATATCATGCTATGCTCGCTCGAAGAAATGTTTGCCCAACTCAATATCACGATATGCTCGCTTGAAATATCGTTTGCCCACATCAATATCATGATATGCTCGCTCGATTTATCGTTTGCCCAGCTCAATATCATGCTATGCTCTCTCGATTTAATATTTGCTTGCATCGCTGAATTTATAGTTTGTCCCGCTCAATTTTCAGTTTGCACTATTCAATTTCATGCTTGCTGTGCTAATGTTTCTGATTTTCCTGCTGAATTTTTCAATTTGCCCCGCTCAATTTCATATTTGCCCCGCTCAATTATTTAATCGAGTTTTGTCTTATGTCAAGGTTCCATTGATTTACGATTCACTGGTAATGTGTCATTGTATTGGTTTTTAAATAATGGCTGCAAGAATCATGTGCTCTTTTGGCGGGAGTTAGATTTGAAAACAAGCGATACTTGTACACGGGTGGAACTTCAAAACAAATGACGCTACGTCTCGAGACTACGTACGAGGAGCTTCGATCTAGAATTTACAAGATTATTAAGAGCAGACCAGAAGATTGTGATATTAGGATGAAAGTATTGAATCCTTGCACTAACGAATCAGTGCCTCCAATCGAAATCGAAGACGACGATAACGTCAGAGAGTTCTTGTCTTACCAGTTTGAGCATTCGGATAAATTTATCCCGTTAGTCATCGAAACAATGCAACACAGCAATACCACAATATATGTGGATACTGTGGTTGATGAGTATGGCGTGGAATTCAAATACAATCCTTCTCCATTACAAGTGGTAGTAAGCAATGATCAATTGCCCGAGCCATCGTAAACATCAAACGTCATGACTAGCCAAGTGAGTGGTGTACTTGACATTAATAGTAATTATGAATACATGACACCACTGTTAGCATCAACAGCAGATCTCTCATCACCATCCCACCATCCCATCTGTGCGTGTAAGCAACATTCCGCTTCGAGACCTTCCCGAAACATTAAACCTCATGACTCATCAAGTTCTCACGCCATTTGATAATACTACACTCACCAATGTAAAAATTGTGGAATATACTAATTCGTTATGTGAACCAATTGATATAGCTGTTGGGCAAACGTTTAAGGACAAAAGTCGGTGCCAGGATGTTTTGAGCTAATTTGCATTTCGGAATAATTTCCAGTATAGAGTAATATACTCAAATTCTAGGAGATTTACCATGGGTGCTTTGAAGATGCATGTGAATGGAGGGTCCATGCATCTCGGGTGAATGATACAGGTATATTCAAAATACAGACTTATACATCAAAACACACATGCGGTATTACATGGATGAAGAGCGATCACCGGTAAGCCAGTAGTAAGCTAGCGTGTGATCTAGTTATTAGCTGTATTGAACAACGCCTAGGATTGAGGCCACATGATATTATCTTCACCATGCAGGAGAAATATAATATTCGTATCAGTTATTGGAAGGCATGGGAAGCTAAGGAGCTTGCAATTAATCACGTGATGGGGTCTTACAAAGACTCCTACAATCAACTCCCTTTGTATTTGCATGAGTTGAGGAAGGCCAACCCAGGGACAGTTACTACCGTGCATATTAACCAACAGACTTGCAGTTTCGAGAGATGTTTTGTAACTCTCGGACAATGCATTCGAAGTTTTTAAAAATCATTGCGGAAGGTATTGGCCATTGACGGGACACACTTAAAGGGCAAATACAAGGGTGTTCTATTTATTGCCACGGCCTTAGATGGGGACAATCATATATTTCCAGTTGGGTTTGGCATCAGAGAATCAGAGAACAGCAGTAGTTGGAATTGGTTCCTTACCTACCTTAATGATGTGTTAGGGTCTGTAGAGGGTCTTATAATTATATTTGACCGACATAAAGGAAAGAGGTTCCCCAAGTCTTCCCGCGTGCAACCGATGGGTATTGCGCGTATCACATCTACAAAAACTTGGTGGACAGCTTTAAGGACAAGTCGTTGGAGATGTATTACTGGAGGGCTGTGAAGAGTTGTAAGAGGACCGAATTTGAAAAAATAATGCATGACATCGAAATGGCCAATCTCCCAGTACATGCATAGCTGACAGAAATCGGGTACGAGAGATGGGCATCTTCGCACTTTTCAGGAAGAAGATTCAACCTGGTCACGACAAACATATCTGAGTGCTTCAATGCCCTTTTCAAAGAAGCACGCGAATACCCCATTACGAAATTGATAGAGGATGTAAGATTCAAGATTCAAGAATTGTTTTATAAGAGAAGAGAATCTGCGGCCTCATTTGTGGGTCCATTGACACCATGTCCGGAGAAACAGTTAAAGGATCTCGTGCAGAAGGCGTGAGATGTTCGATGTCATGCTATTTCTCGAGATGAGAACTATGTTGTTGGAGATTATAACGATACAGTGAAGCTAAGTGAGTTGTCTTATATATGTCGTGAGTTTGGCGTGATGGGGTACCCCTGTATGCATGTCCTATCAGCATGCATAAACTATAATCTTCCTCACTACTCATACTGCTCCCTATTCTACACGGCGCATAATTACCTGGCCATGTATAGTGAATCGGTGTATCCAGTACACGACAATAGCAAGTGGGAAATTTCAGCGGGGATGAACGAGTATTGTGCGCAGATTAAAACCCCAAGATAGAGGAAGTCAGCTGGAAGACCCAAAAAGCTTAGAATTTCATCGCGTGGAGAGGAATCGAAAACAGTAAAGTGTGGGCGATGCTCACGAACAAGGCATAATCGTCGGTCGTGCAAGTTTCCTATACCCAGTGTATAGTATATCGTGTAATTTATGTAATTTATGTACTTTGAATGATACATAGTTTGTAATTATGCCACATATTCAATTTATGAGTAATTTCTAACGACCTGCGTACCAAAGTACTTGTAGCTATGGTAGCCCACTCGATAAAGCAATAGAAGCTGTCTAATGAGTAGCAAATAAAACAGGTATCCACCAAAAGAGAGGAATGAGGTGAAAAAGCATATAAAAGAATGAACTATTATAAACACATCTCTTTTGACAAATTCAACAAAAGCACTATCTTTGATGTATTATAAAAACAACATGAGCTTCGCACAAAGCACAATGATGTGTTGTTGTCGTGGGTCCCATCATTTTCTGATTTTTAGTTTTTTATTCAAAAATCAAAGATTTTTTAAGGTGAATTTCATGTTTGCCCCGCTGAATTATATGTTTGCCCCACTGAAATTCTAGTTTGTCCTGCTCAATTTCTAGTTTAGCCCACTCAATTTTCAGTTTGGCCCGCTCATTTTCCAATTTAACCCGCTCAATTTTCAGTTTGGCCCGCTCAATTTCCAGTTTTGCCCACTCAATTTCCAGTTTGGCCCGCTCAATTTCCAGTTTGTCCTGCTCAATTTGCAATTTTGCCCGCTCAATTTCCAGTTTGTCCCGTTCAATTTCCAGTTTGGCCCGCTCAGTTTCCATGTTTGCCCCGTTGAAATTTCATGCCTGGGATGAGGAATGACAGAATCAGCTCTGATTGTGAAGGCCCCATGATTAATCTGAGATGCATGATGAAGGGGATTAAGAGTGATAAAATGAGAACATCCATACACTACTGCATATGGTGATAAAACCAAAGTGGAAACAATTTCATTTAAAATCTGAGTTAGTACATTGTTCCCATACATACCTAACCAAGTGAAAAACATAAATACCCAACTACTAACTATTACATTACTAGGTGGAAATGATCCACTTCTTACTACATAGTAAACACAAAGCACATAACTACTAACATGGCTTAACAAAAGTGAAGGAGTCCATATGTATCACAACTCCCTACTATGATACCGAGTCCGGCGAGGGAGGGGGCACTCCCTCCTTTTGTACACAATAAAACACCGCCTTTATTGTTCGATGCATACTCTTTATCTTACACTTCAGATATTCTTGCTCCTTAATCTCAGATACATTAGCTTCAATTGCCCCCAAACGCTCATCTAAACCCAGACATGCATCGGGTACCTCACCTGTGTCATCACCCTCTTCTTCTTCTTCAGCCTCATCCTCTTCGCTGCCTTCTTCCTCTTCTTCTTCATCTTCAGCTACCTCGTCTCCAACTTCTTCCAACCGCCTTGCTTCTTGTCTAGGCAACATTGCATGCGATTTAAGGTGTCTTTGGTTATCACTCTCTCTGGATGTGAGCGGCCGATGGATGCCCTAAACCCATTATCTCCGGCTAGCTTGCAAATTAGGCGGCCAAATGGGAGGGAGAGATTACCTCTTCTTGTCCTCACGACCTTCACTATATGGTAAAGGATAATGGAGGGCAGGCACACATTCTCCCCACGCTCTATCTGGTACATTATCTCTGCATGATAGACAGAAACCTTCGTGCTGTTTCTCGATCTCAGATATAAATTGTGTAGGAAGATGTAGTGCAACAGTCTGTAAGTTGAAATCATTTCTTTGTTTCTGAAACTGCTATCTCTCCTCCACTCCACGAGGTGGCCACACAACCTCCTGCTCAGCTCACTCCTGTGCTGCGATGTGTTCAAGTTCCTTGTGTCTGTGGGGATATGGACCGTTCCCAGTGACACGCCAAGTATGTTCACGATTTGTTATACACCGATGGGATGCACCACGTCTCCATATGAAATGTCAAATCCGAGTGGGTTGAGACTTGCATTAACATTTCGAGAGTAGAAAAACCGTACATCAACCTCATTGGCTCAAAAATTACCTTAAAAAATAGGTCCCCACCCTTGATACAAGAGTCGATCTAGCACATCATTTTTGCCAAATAGTCAGTCCCCCACTGTGACTTCGAAAACCACTTCTCGATCGCAATATCTGCCCGCATCCAATGTCCGTGCATTTTGATCGTGGCCCCTCTTTGACCTCCTCTCACGAGGTGGTGGTGAAGAATTCGTTGCACTAACATTGTCCGTCCTCATATTTCTTCGAACAGGTGGTGATGATGGACTCGTGTCATCTAAATCATCCCGCCTCGTGCTTCTTAAGATCCGCCCGGATGATGGACCCACTTCAACCACCCTCTTCTTCCCCATGACCGAGATGAGTTTAGAAGTTGGGAAGATCAAGAGATGTGGAAAATGAGAGATGACTATTGAGATATTTGGAACTTGAGGAGATGAGAGTTTAGAATATGAAGAGAAATGTGTTTCAAAGATGAAAAGATGGTTGTGGAAGATGAAGAGAGAGGATTTTGAACTTGAGGAGATGAGGGTTTGAAAGATGGAAATGATGGTTGTGGAAGATGTGGATAGAGGGTTTGGAAGTTGAGAGATTAGAAAAAGAGAGGGTTTTTGTGAAGGAAGATGAAGAAAGGGGAAGGGAGATAAAGAAGGGTGTGGAAAATGAGGGTTTGGGCATGTGGGAGGCATTATATAACCCCTTTATGTGGGACCCACGATGGGACCCACCAAATTTTTTAAAAAAAAATAAGGGGCCGGGCGGCACCACCGCCTGGACCACCAGATTGCGGCGGTACTACCGCTGGTTCGGCGGCACTACCGCCGGTTCAGCGACACTACCGCCTGGACTCGTTCGAAACCGGCATAGTACCGCCGCAGTCTGGTGGTCCGGGCGGTGGTGCCAACCGGCCCCCCATTTTTTTAAAATTTTGGTGGGCCCCACACTTTGAAATCCAATTTTGGTGGGCCCCACAATCAATGTACATTGTTTTTGTTGGCCCCACACTAATGAAATTCAGTTTTGGTGGGCCCCACACTCAACGTATATGATTTTGATGGGCCCCACACCAATCATTTGATGAATTGTTTTGGTCCTATTTACTTGCCCTCATTTGTGCAGGGAGTCGCTCACCATGCTCTAAAAAATATACCAAGGAAACAATCTTAAACTTTCAATGTGTTGCTACATGCAGACAGTTAAGAAGAGATACAAAAATGCTCAACATTCAAGTGGAAAAATTCCCAATATTTGTCACTAGGTTCTTCCAATCTTGGAGATATTTGGGGAAAGGTCCATCCATAATCGGATGTAACAGATTGATTGTCCGGATTACTCGAACCATTGACCCCTACAAGTTTAAAATGAAAACCTGTGTATGCTATGCAAAGACGCACCTCGTGGATCGGATTTATTTGAAACATAATCAATTTATTTGAATTCTTCAATTAATCAATTGGAGCTACATTTTACAAAGATGCTTCAACATTTACACACAAATAGGAAAGAATAAAAAATGAATCAGCAGCAACAGATCTTTTTCAGTTGTTAGTGATGTTAGATGCAATCTTTGAAATCACGGATAATGGAACAGTCGATATATGGCCATTGCTCCCATAGAGCCCAATTCTTCCAAAGCTGGCAATGGAGCTATTCATGGTGGCATTAAAAAGAACAGTTAAGATCTGCCTCTGACCTTTACCAATGGAAAAATGATTGGATGTCACTGAAACTGAAACTCCAAAAGGGGAACTCCAACCAACGTTGTAAGACTCATTTGCGGCCATGTTGGTGACCGTTCTTTGAACTGTTCTTGATTGGTTTAGAAAGGCTATGGTGAATCAAGACCGTACATTTCCACCGTTCACATATCCATTCGACACCTAAGCAGAAATGAAAAAAGAAAAGAAAATCTTCAAAGGAGTAGATGAAGACAACACCTCTTTCAGTAATTGAGGGGGGCAAGCATGAAATTGAGCGGGACAAACTTGAAATTGAGCGGGGCAAACTGGAAATTGAGAGGGGCAAATTGGAAATTAAGCGGGGCAAACTTGAAATTGAGCGGGGGAAGCATGAAATTGGATGGGGCAAACTTGAAATTGAGCGGGGCAAGCATGAAATTGAGCGAGGCAAACTAGGAATTGAGTGGAGCAAGCATGAAAATGAGCAGGGGAAACATGCAATTGAGTGGGGCATGCATGAAATCGAGCGGGGTAAACTGGAAATTGAGCGGGGCAAACATGAAATTAAGCAGGACAAACTGAAAATTGATCGGGGCAAATATGAAATTGAGCAGGGCAAACTGGAAATTGAGCGGGAGAAGCATGAAATTGGGCGGGGCAAACTTGAAATTGAGCGGGGTAAGCATGAAATTGAGTGGAGCAAACATGAAATTGAGCGGGGCAAACTAGGAATTGAGCGGGGCAAGCATCAAAATGAGCAGGGGAAACATGCAATTGAGCGGGGCAAACATGAAATTGAGCAGGGCAAACATGAAATTGAGTGGGGCAAACTAGGAATTAAGCGGGGCAAGCATGAAAATGAGCAGGGGAAACTAGCAATTGAGCAGGGCAAATTAGGAATTGAGTGGGGCAAACATGAAAATGAGTGGGGGAAACATGCAATTGATCGGGGCATGCATGAAATTGAGCGGGGCAAATTGGAAATTGAGCGGGGCAAACAGGAAATTGAGCAGGGCAAGCATGAAATTGAGCGGGGCAAACATGAAATTGAGCGGGGTATACTAGGAATTGAGCGGGGCAAGCATGAAAATGAACGGTGGAAACTAGCAATTGAGCGGGGTAAACTAGGAATTGAGCGGGGCAAGCATCAAAATGAGAGGAGGGAACATGCAATTGAGCGAGCAAACATGAAAGTCAACGGGGGAAACATGCAATTGAGCGGGGGAAGCATGATATTCACTGAGGTAAACTGAATGTATGAGGGAGAAAAAATGTTGAGCCTTTTCAGGGATTGCAGATGCAACTCGTATGTGAGATTTTACGTCACCCAACGGAAGATAGAAAAATAGTAAATATACAATGTATATTCAACAATTTATATAACACAATGTATACAACAGGAAATGGTACATGAGTGGGACAACAATGTACAATGTATATTCAACAATGTATAAAATACAATGTATATAGTACAACATTTCAACAAAATTGCTCCCATGCCCTTGACAAATATCATCTACAGATTAGAGACAAGCAGTCATATGCTATTGACTTCCTCCAATTGGCGGTGAATTTTTGCATGTCTGTTCCCGCCAAGGTGAGACCGCTACACAAAATGTCGATGTATTTCATTACAAATATACCGCAGTCATAACCATTGTCCTACTTCGACACTGATTCATCGACTCTGATGGTCCATTTCTTCCCTTCAAGTGCAGTGCTGTCTCTAGTGACATGGAAGAGAATGGGGAGTGCATCGATTATCTTCTTCATCATATGCTTGTACATTATTAATGGATTTGTGCTTAAGCTATCCACAATAACCATTTCCCTTTCTCTTGGATATATGACCAGCAAAAACCAATGTGAATTTTCATGGTTTATGGGTGCATACACCTGTCCATGATTCAAAAAATAATATATTAGTAAAAAATGAATAGAACACATAACAGTCACAGATGAAGTTCTGGGACGAGTGCATTACCCGTTCATAACACCAAATCACTTTGGTGTATGGTTTATCTCGCTGCTTAGCAATTGCGTAGGCCGAGTTCAGCTCGGCTATTAGCTCGACCCATTCTGACGCTGATTTCGATGCCCGGTATGCGATTAAAATTGGGAAACACCTCTCAAGCATTGGCTGTTACAGACAGTCATGATCAAAGATCAATACATGTAAGAAACTGAAAAAGTAAAACATATTAAGTATTGTCCGAATTAAACAGTCACCATAAAAAATGTTGGACAGAACTTGCAATCCTAAGGATACGCTATTGCCAGGTCGGTCCGCCTCTTCTCAAGGAAATCGATGTATTTGTCGATAGCCTAATCAATAGGATAGTACGATTTAGCCATATATTAATATAACAAATAATTACATGGCAATCAATGCATATAGAGAATAAATTAGTAATGTCTACCACGCTATTAACCCACGCATCCTTCACCCATATCGTACCAAACCATAACCCTGCTGTCATGGCCTTGTTCGCTTCATACCGGTCCTCTACATCTTTCAATTGCTGCGCAGATAGTGTCACGCTCCAAACCTAGAGATCGGACTCACAGGAATCCCGATCGCCAAATCCAGTGTCGACAGCCTCCGTAGTACCCTATTCTCGGCTCCTAGCACCCATACGCCAGATTCCGATTCTGGGATCCTAAAAGGAGGATTTTCCAACGTACATTTATCTCGTAAGAAGCATAACCATAAGTTTACCCAAATCACAAAGGCAACATCATATCACATATCCACTAATATAAACATTTGAATACAGTGCTGAAAGGGAAATACATATGTCAAAAATCAAAGCTCCAAAAGTCTGCTGTATGCTCCAAGCTCAACACTGCTACAACCTGACGCCACCTGCATGTATCTATTGTGCATAAGCTTATAGAAAGCTTAGAGGGTGGTGAAAGTGTGTGTACAAGGTAAGTGCCAAGTAAGCAATATCAGAGTAATCAGAGTAAGCGGAAATACTGACAAGATATGATATCAGAAATACTGGTAAGTTTATAAATCGTACAATATCAGAGTAATACGGAAACATGCTGATAAGCCTATAAATACCATGAGCCTTATGTAGGCTATGCAATGCAAAAATATAACAAACTAATATTATATACTGAGGAAGCAATGTAGATCAGCTATCCAATACGAAGATATAATGAACCAGATATCAGATATCGAAGATGCAATACAATATACAATTCGGAAGAGCTACTAATACCATCAGCCTTATTTAGGTCATATAAATGTAGAAATATAGCAACTCAGGATGCCATATGCCGTGGATGTAATGCGATATGTGGTGCGAATGGGATGACCATACTGGAGTATGAAGTCGGGATGATAGTACGTAGTATCGTAGGCTATGGGGTCCACCACAAGGGACTTCTATCCAAACTAGTCTCATACCTAAATTTGGATAGTCAGACTTAATGTGGTAAACTCCTGATTTCAGGTTAGTTGCGCGCCCAACCGAAATCCTGGCCATGCGAAGGTACACGTAACAAATAGTTGTGCACCACCAGCCCAAGTGGATAGTGAATGAATGAATGAATGAGTATGCAATTCCTACTCAATAAGTCCAATTATCAGTACGGTTCCTCTCTAGAAAATCACCGGGGTCTATTATCCTCCAAATTAGATTGCCGCCCCATTGCGCGTAACAAGGTGAGTGGAAGAGACCTCACTATCCGCCTGCCAATATCGGGCCCGGCTCGTCGATAGTGGACCCATTCCTCGAGCTAGTCAGACTCAGCCTAACATTGCCCCCTCCTCTCAGGTAGGTAAGGCCGTACCCCTTTCCAACCGACCACGACACAGTGGGAGATACGGCCTAACGGTATACGGCCCTCATGCGCTCATGCATCTACTCGGTCTAGACGTTGGAGTAATCTCTGGAACCAAGATGGTTCTGGGACTTTCACTCAAGGATATCTATAGCACCCCATGTAGAACAGATTTTCGGTGTCCCATCTGCTCATCCACGATATGCATGTGGAGGCTACAACCCTGGTGTCGCTAGGGCGTACGGTAATCATAATCACACAATGCGAGATGCATGAGTCACACAGTCTAATCATGCATCAATCCTGCACATATCGTGCGCTCATGTGGGGCAACTCCACCCATCAGGGAATCCTATGAACAACCTACCCCATGACATATGCAACGGTTAACCATATCTCATATCAAACATGGAGATGATGCGTATGAGCATGTATCATGATGCTATGCTGTCACATTTTCATAATCGGTATCAATAACCGACATCAACAATCGGCCTCGACAATCAGCCTCGACAATGTGGACATTTAACCAACATTGTCCCAAGGGGTGACCCACATTGAGCCTAACATATAGTGGACCCATGGCCTCACAAAGGGCCTGATATACAACACCATGGGCCTCACTCAAGAGCTTAATACACATCACGATGGGCCTAACGTACATCACAATGGGCTTCATCGCCTAGCCCTCAATTGCATCACAATGGGCCTCATCACATAGGCCTCATATACATCACATTGGGCCTTAAACGCGGGCTGAATACACATCACAATGGGCCTTAAATACGGGTCGCATATACATCACATAGGTCTCAACAATCGACCTCGATAATCGAAATCAACCTCAGCAATCGAAATCGACACTCGGAATCGGCCTTGACACTCGGCCTCGACAATCGGAATAGGCCAATACAATCGACCTTGACAAATCAAAATCGACCTCAACAAATCGGAATCGGCCTCGACAATCGGAATCGGCTTCAATACTCAGCCTTGATAATCGGAATCTACTTCGATATTCGACCTCGACAATTAGAATTGGCCTATACAATCGGCATCGACAAATCAGAATCGGCCTCGATACTCGGCCTCGACAATCAGAATCGGCTTCGACAAATTAGAATCGACTTATACAATCAGCCTCAACAAATCAGAATCGGCCTCGATACTCGGCCTCGACAATCGAAACGGTGGGAATGGACCTAGCAAGGCCCAAGGGAAGATCACAATGTGGACATTCAACCATCATTGCTCATCAATGTGGACATTTAACCAACATTGCTCCCAAGGAGTGACCCTCATAGAGCCAGACATATAGTGGGCCCACAAGGGCCTCATGTACATCACCATGTCCTAACTCAAGGGCCGAATACACATCACGAAGGGCCTCACTCATGGGCCACATATATGTCACATTGGGCCTCGCCCATGGGCCTCGAATACATCAGGTGGGCCAAATCAAATGGGCCGAATCAATGGGCCAAGTCGAATGGGCTGGAAATACATCTCAATGGGCCTCATCATATGGGCCATAAACACATCACATCATGCCTTGCCTATGGGCCTCGAATACATTACAACGGGCCACAACCCATGGGATTCAATTACACAATAGGTGGGCCCTACACCTGGGCATAATATACATCACAGGTGGGCCCTACACATGGGCCTCATACACATCAAGTGGGCGGCACTAATGGGTCGTAAATACATCACAATGGGCCGCACTAATGGGCCTCATACACATCAAGTCGGCCACGTCAATGGGCCCCATGGATGGGCTATGAATACATCAAGGTGGACCTCATGGATGGGCCACAAATACATCGAGGTGGGCCTCATAATTTATCGCATTGGGCCTCATACAAGGGCCTCGTATACGTCACATTGGGCCCTTCCAAATGGGCCCCAAATACATCCGATGGACCATGTCAAATGGGCTACAACCACTACATCATTCATCAATCTATAGAGATCATTTTAGAGTATTATCCAAAAATTGAATCATAACAAAGATCATCTGGACCATATCACACGTAACAGTGGTAATAATGCTTTCCATGGTTAAAATTAAGGGGGTGGGGAGGGGGTGTGGGGGCCACCACAACGTTTATTCTCCATCCAGTCGTTTAATCTCCATCCAGTCTATTCATACGGCCATAAAGACCTGAACCAAGAGGAAAACAAATATCATATTGATTCAAAACTTCTGTGATCCCTAAGGATTTCAATGGTAGGTGTTCAATTCCCCACTGTTTTACGCGGTGTGGTCCACCTGATAGATCTGCTTCATTTTTAGTCTAGGATGATCTCATCAAATAGATGGATGGTTTGGATGTAACACATGCATCAGAGGTGGGGGTCTACATACGTGCTCATCAAATGAATGAACGGTGTGAATACTAAATATACAGTAAGGTGGGTCCTGCTCATCCAGAATGGACGGACGGCTGGAATACCAAATCATATATCAAGGTGGGTCCCACCCCACATGTACAGCACATGTGGGGTGGGCACCACACGAGCTGGGATGGAATTTGGCCAGTGGGATACAAAACATACATCTGGGTGGTGCACACGTCCAGCCACTGGACTGTGATGTGGAATGCACACATCAAGGTGGCCCATCCTCCACACGTGCGGGGTGGGTCCCACATGAGATTTAGACCTAACTCATTTGCCAAAAAAAATCCTGAACAATGGTTGGACGGCATGGATTATACTTTGAGCGTGGGTCCCACAGGACCGTCCAGGCACGGACGACCTGAATATAAAACACATTTATCATGGTGGTCCCCACCGTCCAGACCACTGGACGGTGTGGATGCACTACATACGCATCACGTGTGAGATTTCCACACGGATGAACGGTTTGGACATAGAACACACCTCATGATAGGCCCCTCAGAGCTTGCTGACGTAATGCAACAGCTAGGTACAGTGGTCCCCACAGCTGCTGGACTCAGTCCAGCACGTCCTCAGATGGACGGTGGACATACATACCTCAATGTGGACCCCACACGTCCAACAGATGGATGGTGGATATGCAATACACACAACCAAGGTGGGACCCTCAGAACTTGTTGACGTCAATTCAGCAGCCCCCTGCTGCTGGGGTCCCACGTCCTGGTACTGAACCGGACGGACGGCGTAGAATACATGCATCCAAGGTGGGCCCCATGTAGGAGAAATGGACGGTGTGGAAATGGGTCCACGTCCAGACCGCTGAACGGTCTGGATGGGATGGATGGACGGTATAGAATATATGCAGCAAGGTGGGCTCCCACGTAATGTGGCCCCACCGCAATATATATACACATCAGGTGGGTCCTACGTGGGCCCACCATAATATTATATATATAGATAAAATATTATATATCATCAATATATATGTGTGTGTGTGAGAGAGTGAGGACTACCAGCGTCTAGGGATCCGGCGTCCAACTGTTAATGCATACATCACGAAGGTTCTCACACACGTGGTCCACCAAGATTTAGATCTGCCTCACGTCCACATGGACAGTGAAGCGCCACAGATGGTTGGCGTGGAATATACATCATGGTGGGTCCCACACCCACCAAAGTTTTGGATGAAGCTGATACTTGTGTTTTTCCTTCATCTTGGCCGTCTAATGGACCTGCTGCAAGGTGGGCCTCACGATCGAACGATCATCGTCTTGCATCATGGTGGGCCACAAGGCATCAGAGAGAGAGAGAGAGAGAGAGAGAGAGAGAGAAACGTGAAGGGGAGGGACCCTGCCACTATTAGACCCTCCCTTTTACAATACATACATCAAGATGGGTCCCACCAAATGTGGGCCCTTAAATCACGAAAATAAAATAAAGATCACCCACCGATTGCTAATCTTCTTACTCCCTTGGCTTTCTTTGCTCCTTGGCTTCAATCCCAACGGAAGATGATGGAGAATGAAGGTTTGAGATGGGAGATAGGAGGGTTAGGAAGTGAGCCACACACAAAATTCTCTTATGGAGGTTGGGAGAGCTTGGACGTTGGAATTCTTTGTGTTTTGGGTTGCTTGGAAAAAAAGGGAGAAAATAAGAGAGAGAGAAGATGGGATGGAGGGATGGATGGGAGAGAGGGGTAGGTTGTGTAAGGGATTGTTGACTTTTGGGGTAACTTGTGCAAGAAGGGTATGGGTTGTGATAGGTTGAGTGATGGGTTGAGTGATGTGAGTACTTGACTTGTACTTGACCTTTGATGAGATTGATTGATGGATGTGACATTTAGGTAGAGATTCTCTTGGGTTTTGCAACACGCGGCGTTTTCTTCGAACTAAACGCGGGTCCACATCTCCTAGCCTGGGTATCGCCTCGGCGCACGAGATACGGCATCGGAATGCGGCGATGGTGCGGTCGCACTGGTACAAGTCTCGGGTCGAGCCGACTCCAAAATATGGGATACGACTCAGGGTTACGCGCAACTGCCAATTATAGGTCGCGAGTTGCCGAAATTCACCGGGAAGGATCGCGGGAGTTGACGGAACAGTACGGACTAGGATACGTGCCTTACAAATAGTATCCTGAATGGATCCATCTGTAGAGGAAATGGTATTGGAGTTGTGGTAAAAGTTATTGCAGCCTTGGGTTCGGGAACCAAACCAAGGGTTGTATCAAATGCAGATAGGGACAAGTACGGAAAAACCTTATAAATTGATGGCTTCAGTACCCTTTTGGGTCTCTTCTGATAAATGGGGTGAGAAGTGGATGCATCCAATGCATTATCCTTGGCGATACCAAATGAGTGCACATCGAATTCCTCATGCATGAAGCGTTCTTTCTCTTTAATATCATTTTCTTCCCCTCTCTTTAACTCATCTCCCTCATCCTCCATCATACAATATTCTCTCTCCTTATTAAACTCCTCTCTCTCCTTCGCTAACTTTTCATTCTCTTCAAAAAATAAATCCTTTTTCCTTTTTAATGCTTCTTTCTCTTTCAATAACACCTCCCTCTCATCAACCCTTTCTTCTTTCCGTCTCAACTCTTCCTTCTCTTTCCTCAATTCTTCCCTCTCCTTCTTTAATTCCTCTCTCTCCTTCTTTAACTCTTCCTTCTCAACTCGAAATTCCTCCATAAGAATAATACCCCCCTCGGTCCCTCTCCCTCCACACCTTTCTCAACATTTTTGCCCTCTTCGTCTGATTCGTCTTCCTCCTTATGATCATTCTCATTACCCTCTTCCTCATCTTCCTGGGTCTTAGTGAGCTAAAAATGTAACGATGGATATGTAAGAGGAATGATACCTTTACAAAGGTAAAAAAAATATAGTTCATTTTTCCATAACATCTTACCTGGAAACTTTCATGGACCGAGCGAACCACATCTTTTTCCCATTTTCGTAGGGTCGATTTTAATTTCATTATTACTGATGTCTGCAAACGAACAAAGAGTATTGTTAAATATAAAAGCATATACCTGCTAGAAGTAAGTAAAGTAAATGCCAGAGAAATATAATAACTTACAACTTTATTTTTGAGAATAACATGTATTTTGTTGTAACTCCAACCCTTCCAACCTCAATATTGAATGAAGCGTGGAATTTGATAGGGAACATACGAAACAACACACTCTTGTAGGGCGGGTAGTATCTCTATTGCCCATACCTGTTAGAATGAAATTACACTGGGTTAAAAATTCATAATTGAATATAGAGGATAAACATATAAAAAATAAAAGGTGTTCTTACTTGTAGAGGAAGGAGGCAACCACATATAGTGTACCGAGGGACACTTGATGTGGCAACGCCAGATGCTATTCCTTGCGACATTGTATAGTATCCCAAACTACCCCAAGGATAGCTATAGAAATCATCTAGCGAGTCCACCAGATGAATATAATCCATGTCACACATGGTTTTCGGTTCGGTTCCCCTGAGAAAGAACTCTACAACCAGGAGTAGGGCAACCTTCACGACATCCTCATCCTTATTGCTGTCAACTAATCTATCAAACACGTCCATTAGGTCCTTCTTTAATACTGGATATTGCTTGAAGTATTTATCTCTTAATGTACTCGTAGTGCAACAATTTTTCGGTACAGTAAGATCTCCGGTCTTAAGGCCCGTAATGAGGGCGAAGTCCATCTCGGTAAATTACACCCGTCTCCCCCTGATCTCAAATACTAGATCACCTTTATATCATTAAAAAAGAAGGTGAAATAGAGCCCCTAAAAATCTAAAGGATGTAACATGTAATAGAAATGAAAAGAGGATTGGCTAAACAAATTTAGCCAACTATCGTGCTTTTCCATTCCACCCTTTACTTTCTTAAACCACCATTTCAGTGTACACCTAGAGGTTGGGTTGGGGATTACATCAGAATATTCATCACTTACAAAGATGAAAATGAAAAACATATCAAACATAAAATTCATAACGTAAACATAGTGTACAAAATAAAAAATAATTGAAAACAATGTAGCATTTCATGAATTTGAACAAGGTTCATATGAAATAGAGATAGAAATTGAATGAGTAAATACGAGAAATTGTGCAATGCAAACTATCAAAATAAGCGAGGCAAACATGAAATTGAGCAGGGCAAACTAGATATTCAGCGGGGGACATTAGAAAAACACCGGGGCAAACTGAAAATTCGACAAGGCAAACTGTAAAATTAAGCGGCACAAACATGAAATTGAGCGGGGCAAACATGAAATTGAGTGGGGTGAACTGAAAATTCATCGGGACAAACATGAAATTCAGCAGGGCAGACATGAAATTCAGCGGGGGAAACTTGAATTTGAGCGGGGCAAACTTGAATTTCAGTGAGGGAAACTTGAATTTGAACGGGGTAAACTTGAAATTCAACGGGGCAAACTTGATTTTGAGCAGGGCAAACTAGAAATTCAGCGGGGGAAATTTGAATTTGAGCAGGGCAAACTTGAATTTGACGGGGCAAACTACAAAATCAGCGGGGCAAACTAGGAAATCAGCAAGGTAAACATGAAATTGAGCGGAGGAAACCTGAAATTCAGCGAGGCAAACTAGAAAATCAGCGGTACAAACAAAAAGGATAATTTCATGGATTGAGCCCAAAAAACTAAACGTATCCAATGTTCAAATGGGTCACACCACATGAAAATTTTGAATTGAACTTCTCATGTTGATCATTTCTTAGGGGCCAGAGAAGTTTTAGATCAAGCTTATATTTGTGTTTTCTATTAATCCATGTCTATATGATCTTATGAATAGGTTTGATAACAAACAAACATCACTGTTGGGCCCATTATGGTTTTAACGGTGGAAATCATTATGCCCACTGTTTCCTGTGGTATGATCCAATTGATCTCTTGATATGCTTCAATTTGGGGCTAAATTGCTAAAATTAGATGGAAGAACGGATGAACGCCGTGGATATACTACATACATTCAATGTGGGCGCATCTGAGTTTACTTAGGACAATGAGAGCGTACTGACTAACTCAGTACGCAATCCGATTATGCTTGCTACACCCAACAATGATGTTTTATTTGTAATACATCATGTTCATCGGATTATGTATACACCAAAGCCCCATATGTGAGAGGGAATCTAGACATTAAGGGAGGGAACCTAGATATTAAACGGGGGAAACATGAAATTCAGCGGGGGAAACAGAAAATTCAGCGGGAAAAAAATAAAAAATTAGCGGGGCAAACATGAAATTCAGCGGGGGAAACATGAAATTCAGCGGGGTAAACTATGAATTTAGCGAGGCAAACTAAAAAATTAGTGGGACAACCTAGAAAATCAACAGAGGAAATATGAAATCGAGCGGGGCAAACTAGAAATTTAGCGAGGGAAATATTAAATTGAGCGGGGTAAACTAGAAATTCAGCGAGGCAAACTTGAATTTCAGTGAGAGAAACTTGAATTTAAGAAGGGCAAACTTGAAATTCAGCAGGGTAAACTTGAATTTGAGCGGGGCAAACAAGAAATTCAGCAGGCCAAACTTGAATTTGAGCGGGGCAAACTACAAAATCAGCGAGGCAAACTAGGAAATCAGCAAGGCAAACATGAAATTGAGCAGGGGAAACCTGAAATTCAGCGGGGCAAACTAGAAAATCAGCAGTGCAAACAAAAAGGATAATTTCATGGATTGAGCTCAAAAACTAAACGCATCCAATGTTCAAATGGACCACACCATATGAAAATTTTGAATTGAACTTATCATGTTGATCATTTCTTACGAACCACAGAAGTTTTGGATTAAGCTTATAATTGTGTTTTCTATTAATCCATGTCTATATGATCTTATGAATAGATTTGATAACAAACAAACATCACTGTTGGGCCCACTATGATTTCAACGGTGGAAATCATTATGCCCACTATTTCCTGTGGTATGATCCAATTGATCTCTTGATATGCTTCAGTTTGGGGCTAAACCGCTAAAATTAGATGGAAGAACAGATGAACGCCGTGGATATACTACATACATTCAATGTGGGCCCATCTGAGTTTACTTAGTACAATGGAAGCGTACTGACTAACTTAGTACGCAATCCGATTATGCTTGTTACGCCCCACAATAATATTTTATTTGTAATACATTATGTTCATCGGATTATGTATACACCAAAGCCCCATATGTGGGAGGGAACCTAGACATTAAGGGATGGAACTTAGATATTGAACGGGGGAAACATGAAATTCAGCGGGGGAAATAGAGAATTCAGCGGGAAAAACTGAAAAATGAGTAGGGCAAACATGAAATTCAGCAGGAGAAACATGAAATTCAGTGGGGCAAACTATGAATTCAGCAAGGCAAACTAAAAAATCAACGGGGCAACCTAAAAATTCAGTGGGGGAAACATGAAATTGAGTGGGCAAACTAGAAAATCAGCAGGGCAAACATGAAATTGAGCGGGGGAAACATGAAATCAGCAGGGCAAACATGAAATCGAGCGAGGGAAACATGAAATCAGCGAGGCAAACTCGAAAATCAGCTGGGCAAACTAGAAAATCATTATACCCACTGTTTCCAGTGGTATGATCCACTTAATATTTTGATATGCTTCAATTTGAGGCTTGACCCCTTAAATTAGATGGAAAAACCGATGGACGACATAGATATACTACAGAAAACGGATTGGCTACTCCCCCTGTCACTAGCTAATAGCTGGTGTTCAGTGCTCTGTGGGCCCCATCATAATGTATGTGTTTCATCCATGCCGTCCATCTATTTTTATTGATCATTTTATGATATTATACAAAAAATGAGGTATATCCTGATCTCAATTGGACCACATTACAAGAAACAGTGTTTAATGAACATCAACCATTAAAAACTTTTTGGGGGCTATAAAAGTATTGGATCAAGATGATCTTTGTTTTTAGCCTTCATCTGGGTCTTTATGACCTAATAAACAGATTGGATTTCAGATAAACAGCACAGTGGGCCTCAGGAGGATTTAAATGATGGATATCCAATCACTATTGTTTCCTAGTAGTGTGGTACATCTAAGATTTATATCCTCTTATTTTTAGGATAAAGCCCTAAAATGATCTTTACAAATGGATGAAACACATACATCATGGTGCAACCCACGAAGCACCGACCATCAGCCATAGGGCTGGTGTCATGGGGAGTAGCCAATCCGTTTCCTATACTACATACATTCAATGTGGGCCCAACTGAGTTTAAAATATACCTATGGTGCGTGATTTCTTCACTGGACCGACCATTTTCAGAAGAAGACAAAATGCTGAAAAGGGGCCCACAAAATGAGTTTTTTTGGTTTTTCTCATGGAAATGGAGTGAGGAAAGGGGGTGAAAGCAACGGCAGTGAAAGCAGCAATGGAAAGGGAGATGAAAAGCAAACAGTGGAAAGGGAGAGGAAAAGTGGACAGCAGTGAAAAGGACGGGTATTTTCGTCCTGAAATTCGGTCTCCACGCGTGCAGGTCTAAGTTGCAAAACAAAGTTTGTAGTGTTTCATAAAAACAGCTGGATAAAAGGTGGGGTCCACAGTCCTAAATTTCTCAAGATGGATCGGAGGTATTCTATTCTTCCCCCCGGTTCATGTGGTTGGAAGCTACGTGGGGAGCCACAGAGATGCCTGTAACAAATCCACTCAGTCCATCAGTTTCTAAAGATCGTAATATGAGACCATGTTAAAAATCAGGCAGATCAAAAACAAATACGGGCCACACCAAACGAAACAGTGAAAACGGAAATGTTCACCGTACCTTCTTGTTGCCGACCATGGCGTCTGCCTTTCAATCCCCACTATTTTGTATGAGTTTTGGATCTGCCTAAATTTTTTACTTCTGTTTTAACGTGGTCCCGAGAAACTGATGGACGGAGGTGTATATGGTGGGGATTCATCGACGGAGGGGGTATATATATGGTAGGGATTCATGGTCTGGGTGCAGTGGGAAACGGATTGGCTACTCCCCTGCTACCAGGCCGGTGGCTGATGGTCGGTGCTCTGTGGACCCCACCATGATGTATGTGTTTCATCCATTCCGTTCATCCATTTTTACGGATCATTTTAGAGCTTGATCCCAAAAATGAGAGGGACATAAATCTTAAGTGGACCACACCACAGGAAAACAATAGTGATTGGGTATCCACAATTAAAATCCTCTTAAGGCCCACTGTACTTTTTATTTGACATCCAATCTGTTGATTAGGTCATTAAGGTGCAGATGAAGGGAAAAAACAAAGATCAGCTTGATCCAAAACTTTTATGACCCCCAAAAGGTTTTTAATAGTCGACGCTCATTCATCACTGTTTCATGTAATATGCTCAACTTGAGATTGGGATATAACTAATTTTTGGTCTCATACCATAAAAGGATCTGGAAAAATAGATGGACGGCATGGATGAAACACATACATCATGGTGGGCTCACAGAGAACCGACCATCAGCCATTGGCTGGTGGCAGGGGCAGTAGCCAATCCGTTTCTCGGCGCAGTGGGGGGCGCCCAGGGTTTGGATACAGACTCCATTTAATAGATGAGCCATTGTTTGAAAACTCGGTGAGTCAATTAGGAACTTACCAAGTTGACTCGGATAAGACCAAAACTGCCCGATTCATGCCATGGATCATTTCATTTCTATACACAACTCGCCGGAATATTATGCAACTGGCCCAATTGTTATATTGCCTTGGTCGATCCACCGAGTCATGATAACCCGGACTAAGTTTGTCCTTAGAGAAAAAGTGCTGTCAGGAAATAATAATAATAATAATCTTTGATTGATTTTCTCTGCTTTTATTAGTAAGATATCTAAGCTTCTTTAATTTCTAAAAGAAATATCATATGTTTTTAAACGCATCAATTGATATATTTTATTAGATTTTAATCCCTTGTATTTTCAAAATAATCTTTTACTTCTTAAACCATGTTTTTGCTTCTTCTTCTTTTCTTTATAAACCCACAATGCGATTGTTTTATTCTCCATTCAAAGCCACATAGTGCTACTAGTCTTGAAATGCATGTATACAAAATTTCTCTTTATCATACAAATGGTAGTTCATCTTATTTTTCTACTAAATTATCCCACCAAATGAGGTACGTTACTTAAATGTGAATAGCAAAAACATCATCTTATAATCATGACAACCATTGCTAATGATAATCTGCCTTTTTCATTTTAAACCGAAAATTCCAAAAATTCATCCCGATTGCTAATTTTCAGGAATATATATATATATATATATATATATATATATAGATATATATATATATATATATATATATATATATATATATATATATATATATGCAAATGCTCACTTACGCACCAGCTACATACGAACTTTGAGAACCCATCATACATGATGTGGATCCAAAATCTGAACCGTTACGTGAAGCCGCACCTCATGAAACCCCCAGGCCCAACTTTTACTTTGATCTAAAACTTTGATGGGCCATAAAAAACAGTTTTCTCCCTTGATTTGCATTTCTCTTTGCTATGGCCCACCAGAATTTTAGATTAGGGTGAAAATTTGTCCCATGGGGTTTTATGGAATTCCACATCACGTGGACCGTTCAGATTAGACACCCATGACACGTGTACAAAGGTGCGCACATGCGTAGGTGCGCAATTGAGCATGACTCTCTCTCTCTCTCTCTCTCTCTCTCTCTCTCTATATATATATATATATATATATATATATATATATATATATATATATATATATATATCTTTTAGCTTTCATGTTGTGAACGCTACTGGAGGAGCATATACCCAATTGCTTTTTGGTGTGGTTGCATGTATGGGTGCATTACATTGATTCAGGCTAAAATTGCATTTGATTTTTAAAGGTGTCACAATCTTAGAGATTATGACCATCTAGAAATCATAGAATCATTTATGAGTAGGGAACAGTAAGATTTCCAAACTCAAGTAACTCCAATGGTGAGTCTAAGAATATAAGTTCTAGATAAGGGTTTCAATGATAAAAGAAGAAAGGATTAGGCACCATGTCCTAGCCATATGATGTGTGCTTTCTATTTCACATGATTTAATAATTTTCGAGAGATTTCAATATAACTTTGGTATTTCTATATTAGCCATGCTTTGCATAATCCATGAGGCCCCAGGTAGGCAAAAGTAAAAGGGTTTTATCCTTATTTTGTAGAATCAAATGAATCTAAATAGGGAAAAAATGCAGTAAATAAAATAAAATATAATCTTAGCCTGGCTTCCAGAGTTTAGGATTCCAAGTAAGCAAATGAAGTAAATAAAAATATAATGGAGAAAGTTAAGAAATAAAGAAAATAAAAAGTACAAGTTAATGTTGCAGATATACTAGGAATATGTAGAGTGGAATGTGAATTGAGCTTGATTGAGATATAAGAAAGAAATTAAGAAATCAAACATCCTTTTTCTATCAAAGTGATAGTAAGGCCCGTATCCTAATTTGTACTGTTCCGTCGACTCTCGCGATCCTCCCTGTTGAATTCTGACAATTCGTGACCTATAATCGACGTTTGCGCATGACCCTAAGTCGTATCCCATAGATATGAGTCAGCTTGACCCGAAACTTGTATCTTAGCGACCGCGTCGTCACCGCAGTTCCAATTTCGCATCTCGTGTGCCAATCCGACGCTTATATTATAAGATATGGACCGTGCATTATAATGGTCGTGGACCGTATATTGCGGGACCCACCTATCTCATGTGGCACCAATCCCTAGGTAATCATGAGGGTGATGACATCACCCTAGCTATAGCCATCATACCCTAGTTATAGCTACCCTACCCCTAGCCCTTCTTACAAGCACTTATTGCTAGCCACCCATACCTCTCTTATAAGTCATCATTGTCTACCTAAGCTACTCTTTCTCTCTCTCTCTCTCTCTCTCTCTCTCTCTCTCTCTTATTTCTCCCTTCTTTTTCAAGCAACCCAAAAACACCAAAATTTTCAACATCCAAGCTCTCCCAACCTCCTTGAGAAGATTTTGTGTGTGGCCCACTTCCTAACCCCCTCATCTCCCATCTCAACCATCAAAACTCCATTACCTTCTGTTGGGATCAAAGCTAAGGAGCAAAGAAAACCAAGGAAGCAAGAAAATCGAAAGGTGGGTGTTTCTATAGACCTAGATTTCATTGTTTTAATGATGGGCCAAGTGAGGCCTACCGATTGATGGTATGGATCTCACTTTGGATCCTAGATGTGGCCGATGGCCCACCTTGATTCTCATGATCATTCCATGATGGGGCCATTCTCCATGGACCCCATCATGATGTTTACTTTCTAGTTTGAAAGGGGTCATCTAGACCTTCCATTTTGATGGAGAAGGAATCTCCACCATTGACTTTTGTTTTGGTGGGCCCACATGTATTGGGACCCACTTGATGTATGATTGAATGGATAGAAAGGGAGGGCTCATAGTGGCGAAGCCCTCCATCATCACGTGTCTCTCTCCCTCTCTCTCTCTCCTTCCTTTATTTTCTGGCCCACTTAATGAGTTATGTGATGTCCAAACTGTCCATCAAATGGACCCCATGGTCGTCCAAGCCATGTGGGCCTTACCCTCTGGATGATGGGAAAACACAAATATCAGATTGATACAAATCAAGTGGGCCACATCCATGTGGGACCCGCCTGGATGAGATGTATTCACAGCGTCCAGCATCCCTGGACGCTGGACGTGTAGTGGAGTGTGAATAAACAGTGGGTGTATTAACAAGGAAAAAAAAGTACTTGATTTTAAGGCTTTTGGGTGGGCCACTCATACAGGCCCCACCTTGATCTATGAACCTTATCCATGCCATCCATTCCATTCCTCAGGTCATTCTAGGCGTTGAGCCGAAAAATGGAGTCAATCCAATTATTTGGTGGGCCATTTCTTAGAAAACAGTGTTTTCCACCATTGAAACCCACTCCGATGTTTCTATACACCGAAATATGCTCAATATTAGGCTTAATGGATTTGTTATGAACTGTAGAATCAATGGGTGGGGTGGATTCTTCTGGTGCGGGCCCCACCTATGAAAAACCACAGAAAAATCGTCTTTATATATATATATATATATATATATATATATAGATATATATATAAAGATAAATAAGCAGCAGGTGCTGCTGCTAATGTCAGGGACGCGTAGCAACGTCCTGCGCTAGGATGTGAATGGGGCAGGGACCATGGGTCCCAGTCGTGGGCCCCACCATGATGTGTGTTGCACATCAACACCATGTATTTGGTGGGCCCCCTCCTATCTGTGGGTCACCCCAAAAATCAGCCTTATGTGGAACTCAGTGGCCCACATGGCAGGAAACAATGGGATTGACCGTCTGCCATTGAAACCCTTTTGAGTTGTCACAGAAGTTTTGAATCGATATGAAATTTATTTTTCCTCTGCATCTGGGTCCGTGTGACCTTATTAACAGATTGGATGGCAGATAAATGTTATGGTGGGCCCCACATGGGACCCACTATGGTGTATGTGTTTTACCCACACCGTCCACGCCATCAAACAGTGGGACCCACTATGACGTATGTGTTTTATCTATGTCGTCCAGCCATTTTTGCTAGGCTGCTGGACGGCAGGGGACCCCACCATGAGGTATATGCTTTATCCATGCTGTCTATCCCTATGAGACCCACCATGATGTATGGGTTACATCCAAACCATCCATCCAGTGGCGAGCTAGCCTTAAGGCTTGAGGTAGATTTACCTATCAAGTGGACCACATAGTAAAAAGTAGTGGGGATTGAGTGTCTGCCATTAAAGCCTTTTATTGTCACAGAAGTTTTGGATCATAGGAAATTTGTTTTTCCTCTTAATTTAGGTTTGTGTGACCTTACTATCAGATTGGATAGAAATAAATGTTATGGTGGGCCTTGAGAATTTAATGGTGGAAATCATTATCGCCACTGTTATTTGGAGTGCAGTCCATTTGATCTTTTGATACACACACACACACACACACACATATTGATGTACTTGTGGCTGTTCGTTGAGACCCACCATGATATATACATGAGGCCCATGTGATTAGGCCCATCTTGATATATTTGTGGCCCGTTGTTGAGGCCTACTTTAATATATATGAGGCCTATGTTATGAGGCCCATTTGATGTATTTGAGGCCCATGGGTCGAGGCCCAATGGGATGTACATAAGGTCCATTGTAATGTATGACTCCACCATGGTTTATGTGATGATGTTTAAGGCAGGCTATGCCTTGGGAGTAATGATGGTTTGACGCCCACATTGTAAGTATAATGTTGGTTAAATGTCTGCATTCTAACTTTCCCTAAGGCCCATTGATAGGCTTATACCTGTTGTGTGGTGGCTGTCTAGGCCCATTTTCGTTGTAAGGATAGTTCATCACTTTATAACATGCTTAGTATAATTTCATGACTCATGCTATACGCATCATATGTATGTTTAATATCAGTAGTGACTGATCATAGCATATGTCATTGGGTGGATTATTTATGGGACTTACTAATAGGAGTTACTCACATGAGCATGTGGTATGCACAAGGTTGTTGCATGACTGGACAGTGTGATTCATGCATCTCACATTTGTGTGTCATGATCATTGTATGCCCTAGCAACATTAGGGCTGTGGCCTCCACAGGCACATCGTGGATGGCTGTATCGGATACCAAAAATACTTAATTCTAGCACTGTGGGCACTTAGGATGTCCTTAGGTGAAAGTCTCACAACCTTTTTGGTACCAGGAGATACTCTAACGTCTAGATCGAGTGGATACACGAGCGCTCGAGTGCTGAATACTAGTAGGTCGTGTCTCCCACTGTGTCATGGTCTGTTGGAAGAGGGTGTGGCCTTATCCACCCGAGTGAGGGGGTTGTAAGCTAGGCTGAGTTTAAACAGCTCACAAATGAGTCCGCTATCGACGAGTTGGGTAGGTATTGGCAAACTACTAGTCAGACAGATAGTGTAGTCTCTTCCACTCACTTGGCTGTGCGACTAGGGAGGCGGCAGTAAATGTGGAGTATACTAGACCCCGATGATATCCCAGAGAGGAACTGTAATGATATGTATACTTGATAAGGATTGACATGCTTGCTTTACATCTCGCATATGACATTTGGCTACATAGGCCTTGCATCGCTTGGTCTTGGTTTGGCCAATAGCATTCATGCTTTGCATCACATAACATTGGTACGGCTAATTGTATTCATGGACTTACCCACATATTTTCGCATTACTCTGATATTGTATACTTGACACTCGCCATGCACACACACTTACACCACCCTCTAAGCTTTTGTAAGCTTATGCATGACCGTTGCATGCATGTGTCGTTGGATGACAGCAGCGCTGAGGCAGGAGTGCGCATCAGAATATTTTGGAGCCTTTTGATCACCTTGTATTTCTCTTTTCGCACCGTACTTAAAGTTTTTGATATAGTGGATATGTGGTGATGTTGTTTTGTGACTTGGTTATGCTTGTGATTATTCTCCATTACAAAAATAAAAAATTATACTGAAAATCCTCCTTGTATCATCTCAGGATCGGAATCTGACATATGAATGCCGGGAGCCGAGAATGGGACACTATGGAAGTTGTCGGCGCCGGATTCGGCGATCGAGAATTTTGTGAGCCCGTTTTCCGAGTTTGGGATGTGACAGTGATGATTGGATTTCTCCGGTTCCAACACTACTCTTGACTTCATTAGCTTCTTCGGTAGGCTACTTTTCCCAAGCTTGACTTCTTGAGTTGGGGCAGCACCTTGATGTCAATCAAGAATTTTCGAAATAATGAGAGAATCAAAGCTTCCCCCGAACACACACACAAACACACACACACACACACTCTCTCTCTCTCTCTCTCTCTCTCTCTCTCTCTCTCATGATCTCTTTTGGACTTTGGTCCTAAATCGCAACCATTGTGTGGATTTTATAGACTTTATCCATCGACTTGTGATGAGCCCACGCATCCTCGCTTTAAGATTTTGGAATATGCATAGTTCAACAATATCTCTATTAGGTATAAGGCATGCCAAGTGGACCATCTGCTCACCATGAGCTGGAGGTCTGTTTTGTCTTTTTCCACATGTACTTTGTCATGCATAGGGGGTATTGAATGTCCCGGAGAGTTGGTTGTTCTTATGATCTTTGACTACACTTGTTTGAGATCGGTCGATCAGATCTGTTGGGTATATCTGGAACGCATCGAGGATCCCTTCAACTTGTCCTTTTTGAGTTTTCAACATTTCTTTGGTTAGCCAAAGATCATTTTATTGAAGAGATATGCATTCAGGGATTTTTTGGAGAGTATGGATTATTGGCTAAGATCCAATTTGTCATATTGCGAATCAACCGATTGGGTCCATTGGTTGTTCTCATGACGTAGTGAGAGTCTTATCCATTTGATCAGGTCCATTGGTTGTTCTCATGACGTAGTGAGAGTCTTATCCATTTGATCGATTGTGATTTCAATTATTCTTGAGTTGCAAAGGGCCGGTTTTATTAGTCTAGTTGAGGTTAAAAGAATGGTTTGCTCTCATTTTAGGTGGGGTGTCTACTCGTATTTACTTAGATCATGCTTCCAAACTTACTCACGAGGATAAGAAGACCTATTTGCCCTTATTTTGAGAATGGAGAAGAAAACTGGAAGACCTGTAATAAAGAAATAAAGTGCTTTGCTAATCGTACATGCAGTGAAATAAATGCTCGTGTACATGCAACATATGTGCTGGCATAGCACGTGTGGTAAAAATAATGCACTCATAAGGTTAGCCCGACCTTGTACACGTATTCCCAAAAAGAAAATCTGGTTCAATCATCATGTGGGCCCTAGCATTAAAAACAGATGGATGGGTTGGGAAAAACCAAAAAAGCTTCATCTACATTTTTCAGAGTTGTGCATTTGTTTTACAAACGGTGGCCCAGCTGACCGGTGGATCAACCTGATTGTTTGGCTAGGACATTACTATGGTAGTGTTGTTTAGATGGATGAATTGGATCTATGACCTATTGTCCCACGCTGGCACATATGTAGCAATACATGACCTTTATTGCATAAGCCTGTGGGCTTAGAAAAGCTCAAAAATTAAATTTTAGAAGAGGAGTTATATGATACTCGGGCTGCATATGATGCTTGATCCGCCCGCACTCAAAAATTGAACATGCGACATCTATTGGCTCAAATAAAGCGACAATCCCAAAAACTGATCGGTGAACAATCATGCTGATTTGTGGATATAAGACCATTGGATATTTTAAAAGCTAAATAAGTCTCCACCAATCCACTACTTAGATCATGAAATCAGCTTAATCATAAATTCATGATACATCAACACTGAGTACCATAATTTTCTTGATTTTATTTGGCTATTTGTGTTGTTAACAAATGTCTTAAATCTGAGAAAATTTTATTAGCCCAAGAAAGTTCGGGTGAAAATTCAGTAACAATTTATTTTGGAACTTCCGAGAAATTCGACCAGTCGAAGGACAAGTTCGACTAGATGAATTGTCCTTTGACTAGCCCGAGCTCTGGTTCGACGAGTCAGAGGTTACACAGATTGTGTGCGGACTGCGTAAATTTGATGCGGTTTCTGGATTATTCCAAGTTAGTGCGAAAGTTAGAGTTCCTAATATATAAATAGGAGTTCCTAGGGCAATTGTAAGATATTCTAAGGCTTCTTAAAGTGCTCCAAGGGTTTCTAAAAAGGGTTCTAGGGTTTCAAAGGAGTGGAGCAAGGGAGACATTCAAGGTTGTTTGAATCGGGTAAGTCTTCTCTCTTTGTAATTTCTGCTTTTATAGTGAAAATCTGTCGCTTTGTGCTGTGGTTTTTTCTCGAAAGGGTTTTCCATATTAAATCTTTATGTTTTCTTGTGTTTGCTTGGTACTTTTGGATTGCTATCCTAGATTCATCTCTGTATGATTCCGTAGCACAATCCTTAATAAGTGGTATCAGAGCAATCGTTGGGACATAGATTTAAATATGCAGTATTAGCATCAATGGGAAGCACTAGGTATGATATTGAGAAATACTCAGGAAAAAATAACTTTTAGTTATAAAATATCAAGATGATCAGTTCCTTAACCAAGCAAAATGAGGATGTTGCTCTTGATGAGAGAAAGTCTACTATAATTGATGATAAATGGAATACTCTTGATAAGAAAGACTTAACCTCAATCCGTTTATGTCTCACGGATGAGGTCCTCTATAACGTTTTGAGGGAGAAAAATGCATCTAGTTTATGGGCGAAGATAGATGACATTTATGCTAAAAAATCGACCGAGAATCGCCAACACTCGAAGCTACAGTTGTTCACCTTCAGATTGGTAGAGGGTGGAGATGTGGAGGCTCACATCAGTAATTTTAATAAATTGATTTGCAAATTGCTGGACATGGAGGAAGTGATCAAAGATGAAGATCAGGCATGCATATTATTGAATACTCTACCACCATTGTATAAGTCATTCAAGGACTCATTGTGCACCCCCTAAGTGTGGACACCATTATCTCAGCTCTTTAAGGGAAGGTTATGAGAAAGTTGAATAGTAGCTTGGGGTCATCTTCTGATGTACTGTTTACATGGGGAAGAAATACTAAGTGAGGTACAGGATCTTCAAGACCTAGATCCAAATCCAAGGGAGAGGGTAAAGGAAAACTAAAGTGCTGGAACTGTGGGATGAATGGACACATGAAGAAGGATTGCACAAATCTTAAAGCAAAGAAAAGAAACTCAGAGGCTTCTTTCAGGGAGGCCGATGTTGTCACATCTGATGAAGAAACAAGAGGAGGTGATGTTCTGTCTGTGTCTATGGTCGAACACTTGCATGACAATCTTAGAGATGAGTGGATCCTTGACACAGGAGCATCATATCACATGACTCATCATAGGAGTTGGTTCGCCAGTTACAAGGAATGGGATGATGGACAGGTCTTTATGGGCAATGACAATGCTTGTAATGTTGTGGTTTTTGGTACGATGAGCATCAAAATATTTAACGGGATGGATCGTACCTTGACCGATGTTAGGCACGTTCCTAATATGAAGAAAAGTCCGATTTCTCTTGGTGCACTCGAGGCTGTATGGTGCAAGTTCATTGGTATTAATGGTGTCTTTAAAGTTTTAAAAAAAGCACTCATGATTATAAGAATGTGAATGTACGAAAACCTTTACAGGTTGATCGGGAGCACTTCAGTAGGTGGAGCAGCAGCGACTGTTGCATATTCCACGTTTGTACGTATGTGGCATGCTTGTTTAGGCCACATGAGTGAGCGGGGCATGAAAGTACTATCTGATCGTTGTTTGATTCCAGCTTTTAAGAATTCTCATTTAGATATATGCCAGTATTATATATATGGTAAACAATCTATATTATCATTTAAATCTAGAAAACATGAATGTAAGGGAGTGCTTGATTATGTGCACTTTGACGTATGGGGGTCATCGCCAGAGGTTTTCATTGGGGGGTCTTCATGGTTTGTTTCATTCATTGACGATTACTTCAGGAAAGTTTGGGTTTTCTTCATGAAATGTAAATCCGAAGTTTTCACCATATTCAAACAATAGAAGGCAATGGTGAAAAAGAAGTTAGGGCGAAAAATAATGGTTTTAAGCACTGACAATGGTGGAGAATTCACTTCCACTAAATTTAATGAATATTACAAAGATGAAGAGATCATTAGGCACACATAGTGCACCACACGCCGGAATAACATTGTGTGGCTGAGCAGATGAATCGGACCCTCTTAGAGAGGGCTCGATGCATGTTAAGTAATGATACGTTGGGCAAAAACTTATGGATTGAGGCCGTTAACACGGCTTGCTACTTGGTGAACCGATCCTCGTCTACAGTAATCAAATGCAAAATCCTAGAGGAAGTATAAAGTGGTCATAAGCTAGACTACTCAGATTTGCGCATATTTGGTTGTAAGGCTTGCTCTCATGTACCGTCAGTTGAGAGAAATATGCTAGACGATAGAGAAAAAAGTACAACTTCGTTGGCTATAGTATTGGAGTGAAAGGTTACACGTTATTCGACAAGGTCACATGCAAAGTCATCACTAGTCGTAACGTCAAGTTCGATGAAAGCTCCCTATTCCACAAGAATGATCAGGAGGAGTAAGAAGAACCACAAAGGTTGATCTTAGACGTCTAGATTGACATAGATGATACTTAGGCAGAAACAGATGCATAGACAGAGGTACATGAGCAGATGGAGCAGCCACCTATGAGAAGGAACTCATCGCATGATCGTATGTTATTGACAAGATATAAGGATGACTCTAATATTACATATGCCCTCATTACAGATGAGGGGGACCCGTCAACTATTCAAGAGGCTCTTAATGAGTCTAATATAGAAAAGTGGAAGGAGGCTATAGATGATGAGATTGACTCATTGCACAAAAACCACACATGAGAGCTAGTGGAACTTCTAATGGGCCAAAAAGAGATCGGATGCAAGTGGTTACATAAAAGGAAACATGATAAATATAAAGCAAGGCTGGTAGTAAAGGGTATGTTCTGAAAGAATGAATCGACTTCACAGAGATATTTACGTTGGTGGTTATGTAAGTATCCATCAAATTTGTGTTGACGTTGGTTGCCCACTACGATCTTGATCTAGAGCAGATAGATGTCAAGATTACATTCCTTTATGGGGAGTTAGAAGAACATATTTACATGAAGCAACCAGAGAGCTACGAAGTTAAAAGGGCAGAGAAAAAAGTTCGCAGGTTAATGAGGTCGTTGTACGGCCTAAAACAGTTGCCTAGGCAGTAGTATAAGAAATTTGATTCTTTCATGTTAAGTTAAAAGTTTACTCGGAGTGAATACGATCACTGTGTCTATTATAAGACACTGAGGGATAACAAGTTTATCATCCTAATATTGTATGTTGATGATATGTTGATTGTCAGTCTGATATGTCTGAAATTAACGTACTGAAGACTCGGTTATCATGGATATTCGAGATGAAAGATCTGGGGCTGTAAAGAGGGTTTTCGGCATATATATATATATATATATATATTCATAGAGAGAGAGAGGAAGAGAAGTAGGCTTTGGTTATCACAGGTAAAATACCTTGAAAAGGTGCTGATCAAGTATGGGATGGACCAGCAAAGCTGGTGAGCATTCTCCACGCGGCTCACTTCAAGCTTTCCTCAGAACAATGTCTTAAATCAATTGAGGAAAAGCGGGTTATGTCTCATATGCCTTATTTGAATATGGTTGACAGTTTAATGTGTGTCATGGTCTGTACGAGACCAGAAATTTCACGGGTAGTCGATGTTGTGAGCAGTTACATGTCAAACCCCGACAAGTAACATTATGAAACGGTGAAATGGCTACTTCGATAATTCGAGGTACAAAAGACTATATATTAACTTTTGTGAAGACAATGACAAAGTTGGTAGGTTATATGGACTTAGATTACGTAGACAGTGTGGACTCCAGGAAGTCGACTTCTAGTTACTCGTTTGTACTAGCGGGTGGAGCAATTAGTTGGATGTCGAAGCTTTAGTTCATGGTGGCACTTTCCACAATTGAAGTAGAATATATGACAGTGACGGAAGCGTTTAAGGAAGGTATTTGGTTAAGAGGCATGATAAATCAGTTGGGACTTCAGCAGGAGGCCATGCCGGTTAATTGTGATAGCGAGAGCGTTATCAATTTAGCTAAAAATTCTGTTTATCATTCTCGCACTAAACACATTGATGTTTGTCACCATTTTATCCAACAGGTGCTTAAGGAAAGAGGCATAACTCTGGAGAAGATTTACACCAACGTGAATCCAGTAGACATGCTCACCAAGGTCGTTCCTACAGAGAAATTAAAGTTCTTACAACTTTTCTAGGCTTAGCGATGACGTAAAAAGGAAGATAGTGTGCACGAGAAGTATTGATTGAAACTATGATGTGATACAAAGATAAGAGAAATGGTTAAAAAGTTATACGTTTAAAGATTGAAGACATGATAGAGATTGTTGTTAATAGATGTCTTAAATCTAAGGAAATTCGACTAGCTTGAGAAAGTTCAGGTGAAAATCTAGCAACAATTTATTTTGGAACTTCCAAGAAATTCGACCAGTCGAAGGACAAGTTCAACTAGCCGAAGTATCTTTCGACTAGCCCAAGCTCTGGTTTGACTAGTCAGAGGTTACGTAGATTGTGCACGGACTGCATAAATTTGAGGCGGTTTCCGAATTATTTCAAGTTGGTGCGAAAGTTGGGGTTCCTAATTTATAAATAAGAGTTCCTAGAGCAATTATAAGATATTCTAAGGCCTCTTAAAGTACTCTAAGGGTTTCTAAAAGGGGTTCTAGGGTTTCAAAGGGGTGGAGCAAGGGAGAGATTCAAGGATATTCTCTTTGTAATTTCTGCTTTCATAGTGAAGATCTGTCGCTTTGTACTGTGGTTTTTTCCCGAAAGGGTTTTCTACGTTAAATCTTTGTGTTATCTTATGTTTGCTTGGTGCTCTTAGATTGTTATCCTAGATTCATCTCTGTGTGATTCCGCAGCACAATCCCCAACAATTTGTTTGGCACGTTTACAAATTTTAAGTAATTTCTAAGTACCTGGATATCATTCATCGCTCCCTGCCAGAGTATCGAAGTTTCTCATTTTAAGAAGAGAGAGTAAGACTTTGCTAAGTTAACAACACCACTACATGCAACCATATATGGTAATATGTTATTCAAGGATGATCTTAACCATGCATGGGCAAGCATTCACTTTTCACATGACTTAGAGCGAAAATGGCAGGCCTGTCCACTCATCAAAGGGTAGCATTAGACCATCAAATGTGAATTTTTGGCAAGTTTTGTAACTACCATAGTTGTGCATGTGATGCATTGTAGATGAGTTACACAGACCCCTGGCGTCCTAAGACATCTATACTGTGGGCCATCTAATGCCCGGCACGGATTCCAGCATACATCCATTGTTATAAAAGATGACTTTATGTAGTAGAATTGCTGAAGAGATGGAGGGATTACTGTAGTCTTAAAAAAATCTTTCTACTCACTTTGTGTGCATACAGAGCTTATGTATTGATGATCCAAACCGTTTATATCACAGGCCTCACTGTGAATGGCAGAAATTATGGCATGTTAAACACTAAAGATCATAACCATTTGATATTCAATGCCCAAAATCCATGGTAGGGTCCATGAGATAGTCTGAAGCCTATTGACACCCTTGTTTTGAGCATGGCACGATAGGTTTGATATCTAATCTATCTATTAAAATTGCACGACAAGTGGGCGACATTTTGTAAAACAAATATAAGTCACTGAATGGATTGGAGGGAATATATAAACAATATGGTGGGCCCTAAGGAAGTTCCTATGGTGTATGTCGTATGTTGTGGCCCACAGATTATGAGTGTTGATGTTCCCACGAGCAAAGGATTACAAACAGTATTTCTTCTCCAATAGTCAATTAGAAGTGAATGAAGTGGGCTCATTTGATAATCGATCAGCCAGATTTTTTGTTCGCGCGGTTCTCATCGAAGGGTGCATATGTTGAACGGGTTGGATGTTATACAGATACTACATGGGCCAACAAATCTGGACTCAACTAACTTTTAAAGAAAAATAGATAAGTCATTTTGGTAATTTCTCCCTCAACAAGCATTTCCCTTAAAATTTTAATCCATCCGGCATCCTAAGAAATTTGCAGTAAAAGTGCTTTCTTTCCTGCCTGTCTCCTTCCTTTTGTTGTGTGCTCCGTTCTATTTTGGTTTCTCTTCTCCATTGGTTGTTTGGACTTTGGATGCATGCAAAAATGGGTTGTTCTTCGTGGCCCTAAGAGTTCTGCTTTTTGTGGGTCCCACGGTTCTATACCAGATTGGTGACCTGATTGGACACATTGTGGATGGACCTGTCCAAAAATCTCATAGACAGGAAGATCCTGGCCATCCAAAATGCAGACCGTTTGTTCACGTTGACTGTGGATGTAGGAATATTCTTTTCTTAAAATGACTATTCAGAGGCCCGGGATTAAAGGGTCAAGATTGTCCCATCTGGAATATTTGGGGTTTTTACTGTAAAGTCCACACAAGTTCTGATTTTACCGAATAAAGCCTCTGCCTGCATGAGAAATGACTATGATGCTCTCACCATTAAGAAGGGCTAAAGTCAAGCAGTGAGGGATCCACATGGTGTTTTTATGAAATCTAAACCGTCCAACAGATCATTCCACCACGATTTGTGTATGACTAACAATGTAGCCAATCTAATCATTAGGTAGGCCACATGTAAATTTGGATTGGTTGAGTCGGTGTATATTGTTCTCTTGGTGCCGCCCACCTGATAGTTGGATTGGCCTTATTTGTTTTTATTTGTATGATCAAATTGCCGGATGCACGATTTGGACGGTTTTGATGTAATACAAACACCACATGGCCCACAATGCATCAACTCTCCCTTTAAAGAAAAATAAAAACTGAGGGTATTTTAATCATTTTACTCACGGAAAAGAATTCTATCATGATTTTTAAAGGTGGGAGCGTTGTTTGGTAGGATCATAGGTTGTGAGGAAATTTCCGTAAAACTCCCAACAAGCATGGTTTATCGGTGCGAGAAGAGATGGGATCATGGTCTGTATTATATGTAATATGAGTAGATATGGACAATTTTACGGTCTCAATTAGGTATCGAACGGTCGTTAACTTGGGTTTTGAAACGGGTTTGAATGTCTCTGCATCTTCGCTAGGGGTATTTATGCCATTTACATTTCAATGCGTATAGCCCACCAGCACACTTCTTTCACCCTTTTTCTTTTTAACAGTAGGCCTTTCTTTCCCGGGTCATCTTACCTCAATCGCGACTGATAGAGCTGGACATCGAGTCGAGTTGGACTGAGTTAGGGCTCACCCACCTCGACCCAGTTTTGAAATGGACATGACCCAAACTCGACACAACTGATAACCAAGTCCAGATCTGGGTTTGGCTTGGACTAACCCAGACCAAATCCAACCCAATCACAGGTACTCAGTCGGGTCTAGAGCCAACATTGAGTCAGGTCGGGTGGGTATCTGCAGATTGAAATCACATCTTGGAACCTAGGTGCACTTGCCGAAATTGCAACCTCTCCATCAGCTACACAATATCTCATATCTGAAATGTCAAATCTAGTTGTTTATTATTATTATTATTATTATTATTTTTTATGTAAGAGTTGGGTTCGGATCGATTCGAGTCAATAACGAGTCGGATTTCGAGTCAGTCGACTTGAGTTACTGGGTAACCCAAACTCAACTCAGTTTGAGTTCGGATTGGATGAAGTCTACTCGGTTCAGATCAACTCACCCACTTAGTTCATATCGAGTTGGGTTTGAACAAGTTAGACAAATCGAGTCTGCTAAGTCAAGTTATCCTGTGGCCAGCTTTATCGACTGAGGCTCAACTCGCAAAATAACAACTGTAGGATTAAATTCAAAGTTTAAAATTAATTGGCTTCGCTCAAATTAGTAAAGAAAAAATTATTTTGCCTTTGTGATGCCTACTGGAGCCACATTTTGAGTGGTAATGTTAGAATTGTACACATGTTGTTGTTTACACCAAACTTGTCATTATTGGCTCTCGGTTTGTTTTGGTCACGTGTGATGTGTGCAGGCATGTTAGAATCGATTGTACAACTCAATTCAAACCAAACAACTTAACCCCAAGCACCAAAATAAGCAGATATGTCAAGTGTGACCGTATATGACCGAGACCTAGGAAGATCGTTCACGTATTCAACCATTCGCAAGATTTTTATAAGATAATCAGGTGATTATTGGAGGATAGGGTTCTATCTTCGAAAATGAGTTGCATGTTGCCTGCTATATGAAATGACTTTTGTATGCGGAAACAATCAGACAAAAAGAAAATACTTACAATTTGTAAAGTGCCTTTCTAAAAGAAGAACATGGTGTATTAAAAATGGGAATAGTCCAACTTATAACCATAAACTTGGATTACAACTAGGGATTACTGCTAATGGATTATAACTAAGGATTACCGCCCCTGGATTATCATTGCTCATAGGATAGAGCTAAGTTATCAATTACGATAAGGAAAGAGAATTTGATTGGTTTGATTGGATTGGTGTGAGATGACTTGCTTTGTTGGATTTCTTGCTATTTATAGATCTCTTCCGTAGCTATCTTGTAGTTGTTTCTTTTCATTCAACGGTTATGGTAACTAATTTGTCGCAACGTTGTTCTTCCAAATCTTTCATTCTCTTTTTGACATGTGTCCTTCTAACTGCTAGACCACTTTTCGCCTCTAGGTTGCTCCGTCATGCCCCATCATTAGATGACGTGTATCATCCAGATCAGTGCTAGCTATAATTTCATGAAAAGTACTCTAAATATCTCTAAAGATCTCATGCATGCTATACATTTACTATGAAATGACACATGTCCTTCTCTAATTAGCTATCTCAGGATCGGTTAGAAAATAGGGTACAACATTGCCCCCGACGTTGCTTTGCATTTGGGACAAAAAGGTGAAAGCGATGGTGGCTTGTTGTTTAATATAATAAATGCAATAAGTCGTATTTCCTCATATCAATTCCCTATTGATTATGCTAGATCGAGATGAAAACTAAAGGATAATTTTGTTCTTTTTCTACAGCCATCATTGTGACACATTGCACATAATCATATCGTACGATGAGTCATAATTATCCTCTCATTAATGTGCACATCCTTGACCGATATATACACAACATCGAATTAGTTTTACCTTTCTACGACTCTTGCTCTTCATGCTTCTCCTTCCAAAATCTCATTCCTCATTCAAAATCTCTGCAACTGTCATGGCTGCTTCTTCTTCTTCTTCTTCTGCTATGATCTTTTGGTAAGAAGATTCTATGAAAGAATTGGATATTCTTTCTACTAGGGTTATCAATAACATCATATTCAATACTCCTGTTGAATCAGGTCGGGACTACATTACTCTTAGATCGGCCTTCCACCCCGAGATTACTCATGGGGAGATTAGATCGATGGAACCATTCTTTTTTGGCTATCTGGATGAAACACTCCTCATTCAATTTGATCATCTTCCAAATCTTGTAAATGCTTTTAAGACTTCAAGATCCTAACTGAGACTATTGAATGGCTGATCAGAATGGTATACCCATGTAGAAGAACAGTGCAGGGTGATACATGGAGACATGGTGGCACCTACGAATGCATTAGCCTCCATTTACACGAATATCCAAATAACACTTCTCTCCTTGTGGCAACTTTAGCTTTTTTAGAGCCGATCAACCAACACCTTTCATTTCGGATGTGGTCCCATGAGTCCCACAATCATCGACATCTGCACTTTCACTCATCTTCTTCCTTTCGGTGATTTAGTATATCCCAACTTTGCCTGGGATGATAAGCACTACTTTGTCCTTCTAGACAATAGCGACAAAGCTTACTCCAAGTTCATGTTGATCCGCACAAGACACATGATACAATTGATGAGTAGACGACATTTTTTGTTGATGTGGATTTGCCGTTATCTACTATACATGAGTGTTATACATATCACAAAGGAGTATGTTCACTTGACCAAGGTGATAGATTAAGGATGATGACTAGCTCTCGCTCTATTCATACTCGGCGTATATCAAAGCATGTTTGAAGTAACCACCAAATGCTTCTACCATAGCGGAGGGCTTACATGGCTCCTTCAAATATGGGTTTGCGAATAATTTCATTCGTTCTACTCTTGTAAATCACATTCCTCCTCCAGATTCTTTTACTTCTTTCGGCCACCAGAACATCTTTTCCTTAGAGCCACCCATTCATTCATATATTACATGAACTACTTCATTTCTCTCGACCTAAATAAACTCAATCGTTCTTTCTGCCCTTCTAGCAATAAAGAGTTCATCCCATCTTGGCTCATAGAAGAATATGAGACAACCAACGTTAAGATGGCCAAGCTCAAAGATAAGACTTGGGAAACTTATCTCATCTATAGAGATCTTCCCTATGGCGGTGTCGTGGAAATGAGTATCAATGTTAAGGCAGGGGTTGAGCAATATTGCCCCAATCTTCTTGCTCATCAGTTCGGCCTAGCCTAATGCATTTTTACCCATTCACTCATAGAACTGGCAATCAACCTCCCTACGAGTGTAAACTTATAGATTCGGTTAGAATTTTTCAAACTCTCGCCAATAATTTTGAGATGATGTGCGTAGCTTTTGAACCTCCCGTCTCCCTAAGATGGTCATGTCAAACAATCACTTTCTATGATTGGTGGAGGAATTATTATGAGACATTGGTTAGTGAGTCCTTCGAACTTATCATCACTCAACTCTTTCCCTCATTGACAAGGAAAGAGAAACTTGTGGTCGAGAAGAGAAGCAATGACCAATGAAAATAAAATGAAAATTGTGTTAAAGCCGGTCGCATCCCCAAGTTAGAGAACAATGCGGTCAAGAAAGGCAACCTCACCCATTCCAACAACCCCTTCAACAACAATAAAGGTAGTTAATTCAACAATTCCTAAACAAAAACGTAAAAAATGTGTCATCCTCAAACCCTATCCAAGTGGCTACTTCGGCTCATCCTTTACCAGCATCAACAACTCCCTTAATTCTTAAGAGAATCACGGATCTTGGACCTCTCCCATGTCATATCCCTAAACCTCCTATTCCCCCAACTGTTCCAGTTGCACCAACAAATCCTCCAGCAACGACCAGCAGAAGGGGCCAAGCTGTAGTGAAGACTTCATGTATCAATTCTATAGCTAAGGTTGTCTTTGCCTTTGAAATATATTGCTAAACAAAGTTTTGGTTGTGACTCTCACTGTAAGGCCTTGAGATTTCAGCTCTCATGGATAACACGATGGGCCGAGTTCTCAGGTGTTAACTTGAATATGTTAAGGATATTATCTTGCATATGCTTTTCATTTGCCTCAATTTACATTCTCATGGCCTTCATAGCATAATCGACGGAAATTAAAATCTTATTCCATTAATGTTTTTAATCTAGGCATCAACACAAAGTCCATAATCAATTAAATATAAGTCCAACATTTGTCCTCCCATTGAGGGTATTATTATATCTTTAACAAAACAAAATCAAACAAAACTTAGGAAATATGAAAATAAGCAACAATCTCTCTCAAGCTGCTTCATCATCCACTATCTATTGTCATAATCCTTCATAACCCTCATCTGGAAGTTCATTATTTTTTACTGGATTGTCACATGCGTCACCTATGGTTGTTTTTTTAACAAGAGGTATGAGTTGCCTAGGTTCAACTCAGCGAGGGCATCCCTCCAAAATTAGCACAATAATAGCACAATCATGATAATAGCAATTCAAAACAAAATATCCATGAGAAAAATCTAATTTAATGCAATTCATGTATGCATGCTCCGGTTAAGGCATCCTGACTATATGATGCGGGAAGCGTAAGTTAGGACACCCCATATACACGAACGCTATCCACTAGTCACTAGAGTTATTTATGAAATGAGTTCATGATAAAGACCTAACTAGAGGAAGAAGGATTCTCCATACGCTTCCAACTAGCTAGTGTACAACAAGAAGCGGGAAGCCACATTTGTGGACACCCCATACACTTTTATCGTGACACACAAGGGGCTGACCCACCAATTCGAGTACTAGTGAATGCATGATTAGTTTCATCTTTAATTATGGTAGCCATCAATGATTACTCTTCACCCCATCCCATGATCCACCATACCCTATAATAGCTGTTTCTCTCCAATGATGGCCAATCGTGAAGAGTCGTACACATCCTAGTCATGATACTACACATGGCTCATTCCCATAGAAATTCTTCATGTATTCACCATAGGTAAACATGTCCAACACTTGGATCCTCATGATAATTCTAAAAAACCATACACTAGGTATTGCCAACAATGTATAACATAATCCTTATGGGTTCCATCCTTTCCAAAACATAATTTCATTACATATGTCACAAATGACTTCCATTAATGTGGCATCCACATACATAATATCGTATCCAACCATACATGGCACAATAGATCTATAATGAGCACATGTTGTTCATGAAACTGGGCATAATTTCCCCATACATTCCATATAGGCATCTCCACATACATGATTTCATATCTAAACATTTAACTACACCTCTAGATTAATATCCACAAAAAGTCTAGTAATAAAAAACCATAATAAATTTATGTAAAACACACTTTCAACATGTGAAATTTTAATTTTACCACTACAAGCGAAACTTAAATATATGGCTAATGTCCTAAAGGAGGGTGAATATGACTTTTTAAATTTAACTAAATAATTATCATGCACTTACTTCTAAACACTTATATAGATTAATATAAATAAGAAGAAGTACGAATGTCTCAATTGAGAACATCATTTAGGCATTCTGTCAAATATGTTTGCTACAATAAGTAATTCATGTATATTGTTCAACAAAATATAATAGATAGAAAGTAAAAATATTCAACCCATTGCACAAGATGTATAGTCATTCGGCTACGTACCCACTCCACTCCCAGCTGATGCACTCTCTCCTAGAGTGTGCCAAATTCACTTTTCAGATGTTTTAAATTAGGTTCACCATAAACCTTCACAACCTATATAAGGTCTACTCGATTTTTATCCATCGATGGCCTACACAAAGTCTTACAAAGTCCTACACAAGGACGATGAACGTACTCTCCCATTAGAGGCCTACATAAGGACTTTTCAAGTTTGGTATATCAAACTCTAAAACCCATTCCTACACAAGGAATAGTTTTTAGACATAATTGACTCAAATATACTTTCTTACCTAAAGTGGATGAGCCACATTAATGCACATTTAATGAAGATTTTCTCAAATCGTGAAGCATCTTCAAATCCCTTGTACTGCAACCATATTGATGATGTGCCTTTGGAGATGCCAAGGTTTGGGTCAAGGGTTTGGTGAATCCTAATTTAATAATGATAAGTCTTTATAGTCAAGTCTAGGATTCCATGGCTGAGCATTCAATGCTATATAGAATAAAGGATTTATCAATAAATGTGGTTGCTAGAGCATTAATGAATTTTGAAGTTCATTCTTCAATCCAAGCTTTGAATGCTCAATGAATGTCTTTAAGACATGGATTGAATGATGAACTCTATGAGGAAAGAGATTACATAGAAGAATTCTACTGCTTGGCGGTACGGAATGATATGGTCGAAATTGAATTACAGTAAGTCATCTGATGCAATAGTGGATTGCGTGTTGTGATCCAGGATTGGGTTCATATGCAACCTGTTTGGACGATGAATGAAGTGATTAAGCTGGCTACCCGAGCAGAAGCACAACTTGAGTACATTAACACTCGGACGTATCCTACTATTATGGTAGCCGTGGCGAGTACTTCACAAGGAGCTCCATAGATTAAGGGGAAAGAATCTCTAGGAAGACAACCTCAACCTCCTTTACCCATGAACTGAGAGATGGAAAGTAAACAAGTAAGACCCTAAAGAGTAACAACCACTACTATCGGTTTGAGTAGGATCCCGAACCCCTATGGTCAGCCACGGTTTGACCACTACTATTGATTTGGCTAACCAAGTCACTTATCAAATACTTGCCCTCAGTTACAAGTGAAAAACCTTATCATTAATGATGGTGGCACTGAGAACACAAAATAAGACCCAAAAGATGATGAATTAGGGCACACTGTGGATAACGAAGTTGATGAAGCAGATTGGGTTCCACATGATCATGATGGGTACTGCTAGTCATGAGGAGGCTATTGTATGCGGTATACCCACAACAACACAACATTTCTGAACAAAGTGTACGACGAATCAAAAAAGTCTGTGATGTGATCATTGACAATGGGAGTAGCAAGAACATTGTCTCTCACTGTATACGATTGGCTAGATTAAGAAAGTCAGTGAGATGAAGGTAACTGAACAACTCACTATATCTTTTTCAATTGATAAGCATTATAAAGACCAAATCGTATGTGACATTGTTGACATGGAGTCCTATCATATTTTACTCAGCCGACCATGGTAATCCGACCATGACGCCACTCATATAGGATGAAATAGTGTTTATATTTTCGTCAAGGACGACCATAAAACTACAATAGCCCTTATAGACCAAGAGGAGTCACCCGAAACTTCTAAAGTGGAGGGGCGATCTCTCCTAACCTACGGGACTTTATGAAGGAATCCAAGGAGACGGGACAAGTCTATGCATTAATTGTAAAAGGGAAAAAATCAAGCCTATCAACATTCCAGAGAAACTAAAACCCATATTACATGAATTCAAAGAAATTTGACCCGACAACCTTTTTGTTGGACTGTCTCCCATGCGAGATATTCAGTACCATATTGACCTTGTCTTAGGGTCCATCTTACCTAATCGTCCTCACTATTGGATGTGTCCAAAGTAGTACGATATTTTGTAAGGACAAGTAGAAGAATTGATTCATAAGGGTCTAATCGGAGAAAGCATAAGCCCATGCTCTGTTCCAACCCCATTAACTTCTAAGAAAGATGAGAGTTGGCACATGTGTGTCAACAACTGGGCAATTAACATGAGTATTATAAAGTACAGATTTTTCATACCACGACTGTATGATATGTTGGACATACTAGAGGGTGCAAAACTGTTTTCTAAATTGGATTTGAGGAGCGGCTACCATCAAATCCGAATATGATCGGGTGATGAGTGGAAGACATCTTTTAAGACCAAGGAGGGACTGCATAAATGGTTGGTCATATCCTTCGGTCTTTCGAACATGCCTAGTATATTCATGAGGTTAATGAAGCAAGTTTTAAAATAATTCATTAGGTGGTCCGTGGCGGTCTATTTTAATAAAATTTTTATATACAATCAGGATGAAGCAAGTCATATGGAACATCTCAAATAGGTCCTTTAAGTACTCATCGAGAACAAACTATATCTCAATCTAAAAAAATACAGCTTTTTGACCAATAACCTATTGTTTTTGGGCTTTTTCGTGACATTCACAACCATCTGGGTGGACTACAAAAAGGTGAGAGCAATCAGAGAGTGGCCGGTTCTCACAAACATCCATGAACTACGAAGTTTTCATGGGTTTATGACATTTTATCATCGGTTCGTAAAGAATTTTAGTACCATTGTATCACCGATTACAAATTGTATAAAGAATGAACCATTTTAGTGGACTGATGAAACTGATAGGAGCTTCATCGAAATCAAGTACAAGTTGTCCACAACCCTGGTTCTCGTATTTCCCAGCTTCGACAAACTGTTTGAGGTCTAATGCGATGCTTCCTTTGTTGGAATTGAGGGAGTTTTATTACAAGAAGGCAAGCCAGTATGAGCTCATATTGTGCACAGTGATCTAGACAATGAGACATTATCAACATTACTTGATTTAGAGGGAGTTTATTCTTTACACAAACCATCAAGCTCTCAAATTCATAAATAGCTAAGCTGACGTAAATCATGTACGTGCTAGGTGGATTTCACTCTTGTAGGAATTCACATTTGCATTGAAGCATAAGTTCAGGCAACAGAACAAGATGGTTAATGCACTTAGTTGAAGTACAACCTTATTACTCACAATGAGTAATGAGGTTATCGGATTCGAATGCCTCAAAGACCTATATGTCGCTGCCGATGACTTCAAGGACGTGTGGATTAGATGCTAAGAATGTCAGCCAAACGACCACCATATTCAAGATGGATTTCTCTTTAAGGAAAATCAATTGTGCATTTCATAAATTTCATTACAATACTGCATCATCCAAGAGCTATATGGAGGTGGCCTCAGCAGTCATATAGGGCGAGAAAAGATAATAGCTCTCCTAGAAGAATATTATTATTGGCCATAACTGAAACGAGATGTATGAAAGGCAGTACAGCGGTGCCACATGTATCAGGTACTAAGAGACAGTCATAGAACACTGGCCTATACACTCCATTACCTATCCCCAATGACCCTTAAGAGGATTTATTTATGGTGTACTAGGACTCCCACAGACCCAACATGGTGTGGACTTAGTGTTCATCATAGTCGATAGATTTTCCAAGATTGCTTATTTCATACTATGCAAGAAAACTCTTGACGCTATGCATGTTGTAAATCTATTTTTTTGAGAATTTCGGATACATGGGGTCCCAAAATCCATCACTTCATATCATGACACTAAGTTCCTAAGTGACTTTTTGTAATATCCTGAATTTTTGCTATTTTAGATTGTCAAAAAAATTCTTAATTTTTTTTTTATAATTAGCCTACGTCATCACTTACTAACCCTTGACACTCGAGGTGAGCCTATACGTAGGTGATATTAGTGAAGAACCGCACAAATTCGATTAACCAACCGTATGAAGCCAACTAATCTGCCTAATCACTTAAACCTCAAGTCTAGCCTCGCGAATTATTCATCTAGGACCCAAATATAACCAACCTATCATTAACTAATTAAGACAATCGTAACCAAATTAAAGAACTACTCAAAACTGACCCAGCTATGTGTCGGATCTTAACTAGCAAACTAAGTTAACCTAATTATCCGCTTAGCCTAAGAATCGATGGTTTAAAGTGATTATGATTGAATCGTCATTTTTGCTAATTAGGAATAGGCCACACTATGGACTTATCTAATCCAGACCCTAACCATTGCGCACAAAAAATTTCCCTATCTAATTCATTTCAGAAATGCCTCGATTACCCGAACAAGCTTTATATCGCTCATTAGTGGGCCACTAATTCTGAAATTATAGAATAACATCCATCTCAGTGGGCTTGACGTCCATCGTGGATGGTGGGCCCAAATGATGCCCCGAATTATATAACTTGGACCGTGAAGGTAGAGCTTGAAAGACACGACTCTCTAGGACTTGATACCTGAAACTTAAGTGAGTTGGCCCTGCCACTAAAATGGAAAAGTTATGAATTTCCAACCGTTGAATTGTAATTAAACTCAGGCCATGAGTTAGAGATATTTTCTTACTCATATCCATCTAATTATGGCCCCGATCGATCACCGATGACCGTCAATCAAAAATGGGGCCGTCGTGGTAAATTCAGTCATCCATTTGCTGTCAAATTTGAACCAATTGCTCATCCGACAATAGGGCACTTGCTCCATGGCACAGATGGGCCAGGGGGCCACTGGAATGGCTTAAGGGATCAAAATTCAGCCCACTAGGGGCATGCATGTTGGAAAAAGGGCCCACAGGGTCATTTGGACAATTTCTGGACTATTTAAGCCCAAAAATCACACTCCCTCACTCTCATACGAATTTTTCTTTCGCAAGGGAGAGAGGGAGTAGGAAGAATGGAGGAAGGAGCTCATTGGGGGAGCTGATTTGAGAAAAATCTCTCTTGCTGCTGCCCACAACGGACCCCGCAACCGCGCCCCAACATAGAGAGCAGCCCACCGGCGATAGAAAGGTAACCATCCAGTCCCTTTCCCAAATTTCAACATCTTAGGCCACTTCCATGCACTCTAACATGCAAATTCTATCGGTGTAGGGCTCCGATACGCGAACCCGCGGAACCAAAATCTTAGGAGCAGCTCCATAAACTGTCAAACCATTCCTAGGTGCCGACCATTATCCTTAGGTGGCCAATTATCGAACCTAGGCTGAAGTTAACGATTGTGTTCGTTGAATTTGCTTTGCATGAGTGATTCATAAGGAATCCGTTAATAGTTACTTCTTTACAATCAGCCTAAGCATGTTTACAGAAATTGATGCTTAATTCCATGCCAAATAGACTAAGTCATTTGAATATTGCTTTCTTTCCTTGCTTTAGCTTCTTATCATGTGAAATTGAAATTAGATCATCCCCAAATCTAAAACAATTTGGGGGAAATTCTGTGCATGTCTTCTATACATTTAATTTGGCTCAAATGTTCGCTGTTGTTCACATGTGTGTTTGAATTTTCTGCAAATAAGAGTAATTTGTGATCTTTCTATGTTATTAAGAAATTAAACCCTATATACATGCATGTTTAAACTTCCTGTAACTAGGAGAAGATCATAATATTCTCTATGATGCCAAGCAATCTAAATCTTGATTACCTGCATGCCTGAATTTTTCTGAAACTAGGAGCAATTCATTATCTTCTTTAAAATGTTAAGTAATTTAAATCCCTTTCTAGGTTGGCCAGTGGAACTACAAGGCCCGTATGCGCAGCCCCATCGGTTGGGCCGCCTAATGACCAATCTGAACAATTAAAATCGATCATGGTTAATCGGTAGTAGTTGGACTGTAAGGCCTGTATCATAGTCCATACTGTTTTCAGTCGAATTCCAGTGACCCTCGACCTGTAATCGACGTTTGCGCGTGACCCTAAGTCGCATCCCGAAGATCTATATCAGCTCGACTCGAAACTTGTATCCTAGCGACCGCGCCATTATCGCGGTTCCAACTCCGTGCCTTACACGCTGATGCGATACCTAGGCCAGAAGATGTGGGCTCGCGTTCATTTCAAGGAAAACGCCACATGTGCGAATTCTGAGAGAATCTCTACAACCTATCCCATCAATCAATTAATCAATCAATCAAATCAAGTCAAGTACAAGCAATCATCCCCCTCTTACACCACCCTTACCTAAAGTCAACTCTCTCTCTCTCCACCCATCTCTCTCTCACCCAAAATTCAACCCAAACCATCCCTTCCTTACACCCATCCCATCTCTTTTCATCCATCACTTCTCTCTCTCTCTCATTATCTCTCTTCACTCTAAAGCTTCCAAGAGAGCAACATCCAAGCATTCTAAAAAGCTAAGTGTGGCCCACTTCCCTACCCCAATCTCCACCCTTAAATCCCCATCTTCCACCATCAAAGAGGGAGCCAAGGAGTCTAAGGAGCCAAGAAGCTTTGCAATCGGTGGGTGATCCACCATTAATTTTCAATTTGATGGCCCACTTATAATGGGACCAATGTTGATGTATGTGTTATAATTAAGGAGAGGCCCATAGTGGTGGGGTCCCTCCACTACACTGTCTCTCTTTCTCTCTCTCTCTCTCACTCTCTCTCTCTCTCTCTCTCTCTCTCTCTTTTCTTCATTCTTTGTGATGGAGTGTGTTCCACCAGATCTAGCCGCCCGTGGGGCCCATCTTGCTACATCTAGTAGCTAGCTGGATGGTCCAGCATTGCTGGAACCCAGTTAGCCCAGATGAAAGGGAAAAACAAATATCAACTTTATCCCAAAGCTATGGTGGGCCACACGTGTGGACCCACCATTGATGTATGTGATTCATTTATGCTGCATGGGCCAGCAACAATCCAACCGCCCATCTGCTGGTAGGCCTACCAGCAGTTTTATAGCTTCTATTTGACGTGCAAGATCTATGGGTCCCACCAGATATGGGCTAGATCCACACTGTCCAGCTATTTGGATGGTGGGGCTACACTATGATGTATATGTTAGTCCACCGTGCATGTGGACCCCACCTATGGGAAAGTCGATTGGCTGATGTACCTTACATCAACTATATAGCTGATGTATTGACGTCAGCAAGTTGGTGGGGACCAGCATGATATATGTGTTTCATATCCAGGCCGTCTGTTTGTGCCTAGACGGTCCTGTGGGACCCATGCATGAGGTATGTGTTGGATTCACATTGTCCAGTGATCTGGATGGTGATGACCACTGTGATGTATTTTTGTATCCACACCGTCCAGATGCTTAGACGGTGAAAGCCACCGTTGATGTAGGTATTACATCCAAGCTGTCCATCACATGGGACCCACTATGCTGATTGACGTCAGCAAGTTTTGGGGTCCCACATGATGTACGTTTTACCAGCAACATCCACACCATCCATGGCTTGGATGTGGAGCCCAGATGATATGTGTGTTGTATATGCCTGTTACTGGAGGGAAATTACAAATATCATATTGATTTAAAATATGGTGGGCCACCACGTGTACCAACCTTGATGTTTGTGTTATGATCACACCATCCATCTAAGGGGCCTACTAGATGTATGGATTTAATCCACACCGTCCAGTGGTTCTGTGGACCCCACTTTGACTTATGCATCTTATCTGGACCGTCCAAACATCCAGCGATCCAGACCGTCCAGATGGTGTTGACCCATCTGGTGCATGCATTTTATCTATACCGTCCAATCATGGGTCCACCATGGCATGTGTTTCATCCTTCACTGTCCAGATAATTGGGATGATTGGCCTGCTATGGCACATGTGCCGTCTGCACTGTCCAGATGGCTGGACGGTGGGACCCACCTTTGATGAATATGTTGTATATCCACACTGTCTATTAGGTGGAGCACACTACAAAATGCAATGTAGGATTGAACGACTACCATTGAAACCCATTTTGGGGTCACAAAAGTTTTGGATTAGTATGAAATTTGTTTTTCCTCTTAAGTTAGGTCCATGTGACCTTATGAACAGATTGGATGGACAATAAACGTTACAGTGGCCCGCTTAATGTATATGAGGCCCATTGGTGTGGCCCATTAATGTGGCCCACTTGATGTACATGAGGCTCGTTGGTGCGGCCCATTGATACGACACACTTGATGTATATGAGGCCCATTGGCGCAGCCCATTAATGTGGCCCACTTGATGTATATGAGGCCCATTGGTGTGACCCATTGATACGGCCCACTTGATGTACATGAGGCCGTTGGTGCGGCCCATTGATACGGCCCACTTGATGTATATGAGGCCCATTAGTGCGGCCCATGTAATGCGGTCCACTTGATGTATATGAGGCCCATTGTGATGTATTTGAGGCCCATGTGTTAAGGTCCAATGTGATGTATATAAGGACCATGAGTGAGGCCCAATGAGATGTATGTGAGGCCTTTGTTTGAGGCCGAATGTGATGTATATGATGTTCATTGCGATATGTGATTCCACCATGATGTATGTAATGATGTTTATGGCAGGCCATGCCTTGGGAGTAATGATAGTTTGACGTCTACATTGTAAGAGCAATGATGGTTAAATGTCCCTATTGTAACTCTCCCTAGGGCCCATTGTTAGGTATATACTTGTAGTGTGTAGGCCATCCAGGCCCTTCTTCGTTATGAATAAAATTCATCACCACATAACCTACTTAGTATAGCTCCATGATTCATGCTCATACGCATCATATGTATGCTTGATATGAGGAGTGACTGATCATAGCATATGCCTTCGGGCAGATTGTTTATGTGGCTCCCTGATAGGCGGAGTTGCCCCACATGAGAGCCGGTACGCGCAGGATTGGTGCATGAGTGATAGTGTGATTCATGCACCTCGTATTTGTATGACACGATTACTGTACGCCCTAGCGACATCAGGGCTGTGGCCTTCACAGGCAAATCGTGGATGACAGGATCAGACACTAGAAATACTGTTACTAGTATCGGGGTGCCATAGATGTCCTTGGGTGAAAATCCTTAAACTTGATGGTACAAGAGGATGACTCCAACGTCGAGACCTAGTAGATACATGAGCACACGAGGGCCAAATACCAAGAGGCCACGTCTCCTACTATGTCATGGTCGGTTGAAAAGTGGTCTGGCCTTACCCACCCGAGGGTAGGGAGCATTGCTAGGCTGAGTATGACCAGTTCGTGAATGGGTCGACTATCGACGTGCCAAATAGGTATTGGTAGGCTATTGGCCAGGTGGATAGTGAGGTTTCTTACGCTCACTTGGACTGCGTGCCTGGGAAGAGGCAGTGTCATTTGGAGTGTACTAAACCCCGGTGATTATCCAGAGTGAGAACTATACTGCTATTTGATGCTTTAGTGATGAACTACATTGATATGTGGATTCGGATGAGGATTGGCATGCTTGAGTAGCATCTCGCATCGCATGGCCTTGATATGGCCGATAAGATTCATGTCTTGCACTGCATAGCCTTGGTACAGCTGATTGTATTCATGTACTTATCAACATGATTCCACATTACTTTGATATTGCATTCTGAGCACACTTATATTGTGCACACACTCTCACCACCCACTAAGCTTTCTATAAGCTTATGTATGATTGATGCGTGCAGGTGACGCTAGGATGCAACCGTAGCTTAGTCGCAGTACGAGCGTGCAGTCGAGCTTTTGGAGCTTTTGATTCTGTTACTATATTTCCCTTTATGCTCATTATACTCAAAGTTTTTTATCATAATGGATTTGTGATGATGTTGTTGGTTGTTGTTTATGGGTTATGCTTATGGTTATGCTTACTGGAAATTAAATTCATGTTGAAAATCCTCCTTGTAGAATCCCAGGATCAGAACCTAGTGTATGAGTACTGGGAACTGAGAATGGAGTACGACGGAGTTTGTCAGCGCCGGATTCGGCGATCGAAAATTTTGTGAGCTCGGTTTCCAAGTTTGGAACATGGCAGAAGTTGGTATCAAAGCATAACTTGGGAATAACCGAGAACAACATCACATGTTTGCTATGAGTTTAGGACAATTAGGTCTCAAGTACATAACCTTCTGATTTAGTTCCCTAACGTGCGTGCCTTCAAGAGTTCTCAAGGTTGATTGGCGTCCATGTTCTTTCTTATAGGACATGTTGCCTAGGAGAGCGACTCGAATGACTCCTGCTCCATCACCTAAGGTTCCCGCTCTACCACTTACGAATCCCACTCCACCACCAGAGATCCCTGCTCCCCATTAAGAGGAAGCTGTTCCTCCACTTGAGATCGGTGCGGATTTGAACGTACCCTTGAGTGTCTCCCAGTTATAGCTGATGTTGCACGCTGTGACGACCGCCTTAAGGGACAGGGCAGGCTCCCTATTATTTCGACAGCCTAGGTAAAGCAGGAGCGTGCGAGCGCCCCTCTTCGGGAGTTCCGACAGCTCAATCCCCCGTAATTCCAGGGTGAGCCAGATCCGACAGTAGCCGAGAGATGACGCTCCGAGGTAGAAAAGATTTTTGACATGTACGACCCAACAACGGGTCCGGTTGGCAGTATTTCTTCTTTAGGGTGAGGCTGAGTACTGGTGGACCTCCATTACCCATGTTGTAGGGCCTGATTTCATCTAGACATGGGTGGATTTCGTAGAATGATTCGACCAGCAGTACTTCCATGACTACATTCGTAGGCAGCGAGCATTAGAGTTCGAGACCTTGTTGCAGGGAGACATGTCTGTAGCATAGTACGCGGCTCGTTTCGTGGCGCTATCGAGGTTCGTGCCATATTTAGTTAATGATGAGGAGCGGAAGGCCTGCTATTTCGAGAACATCTTATGTTATGGTCTTCGAGGCCATGTTATTGGGCATGAGCTCCTGACTTTTCAGGCGGTAGTACGGAGGGCTCAGATTTATGAGACTAAGTGGGCCGGCACGCAGAGCGATCGAGATCAGAGGAGAGACCAGAAGAGGCAAGTCCCCTCTAGTAGCTCCCAATAGTATCGACGGCCACAAAGGTACAGGAGCCACCCATCCGCTAAAGTACTATCAACACTAGCGGCGCCTCCAGTGCCACCCCAGAGGCCGTTTACATGGACTTGTTTTGGATGTGGTGGGACAGGACACCGCATACATGAGTGCCCTTGTCCTCAGCAGTAGCAGCAGCCGAGAGGGCCATAATAGCCTCCACTGCGGCAGTGACCGTAGTCACCTCAGTCGTTGAGGCCCCAGCAGTAGCAGAAACATCAATATAGGCCACCATAGCGGCAATAACAATGACCTCAGAGGGGATAGACACCTCCCCAGCCAGCTCAGGTTAGGTTCTATGCACCTCAGCAGGACCCACAGTCCTCTGGAGGAGTAGTTGAGGGTATATGTCACACCCCAAACTCGGAAACCGGGCTCACTAAATTTTTGATCCCCGAATCCGGTGTCGACAGCCTCCGTAGTACCCCATTCTCGGTTCCCAACGTCCATACACTAGATTCCGATCCTGGGATCCTACACGGAGGATTTTCCAACGTACATTTAACTCTTAATAAGCATAACCACAAGTTTACCCAAATCACAAAGGCAACATCATCATCACATATCCACTAATATAAACATTTGAATACAGTGCTGAAAGGGAAATACATATGACAAAATCAAAGCTCCAGAGGTCTGCTGCATGCTCCAAGCTCAATGCTGCTACAACCTAATGCCACTTGCACGCATCTATCGTGCATAAGCTTATAGAAAGTTTAGAGGGTGGTGAAAGTGTGTGCACAAGGTAAGTGCCAAGTAAGCAATATTAGAGTAATCAGAGTAAGCAGAAAATACTGACAAGCTTATAAATCATACAATATCAGAGTAATGCGTAAATATACTGATAGGCCCATAAATACCATCAGCTTTATTCAGGCTGTGCGATGCAGAAATATAATAAAAACAATATCATATACTGATGAAGCAATGTAGATCAGCTATGCAATGTGGAGATAGCAAGCCAAATATCAGATGCCGATAATACAATGCAATATGCAACTCAATGTGGTAAACTCCCGATCTCAGTTTGATCGCGCGCCCCAATCGAAATCCCGATCATTGTGAAAGTACACATAACAAATGGTTACGCACCACCAGCCCGAGTGGATAGTGAATGAATGAATGAGTATGCAACTCCTACTCAATAAGCCCACATATTAGTATGGTTTCTCTTTGGGATTATTACTGGGGTCTATTGCACTCTACGCCAGCTTGTCGCCCCTATCTGAGCGCACAACTGGGTAAGTGGAAGAGACCTCACTATCCGCTTGCCAATATTGGGTCCGGCTTATCTATAGCAGACCCATTCCTCAAGCTGGTCAAACTCAACCTAGATATTACCCCCTCACTCAGGCGAGTAAGGTCACACCCCCTCCCAACTGACCACGACACAGTGGGAGACGCGACCTACTGGTATACGACCCTCATGCGCTCATATACATCCACTCGGTCTCAACGTTGGGGTGTCCTTTGGTACCAAGAGGGTTTAAGAATTTTCACCCAGGGCCATCTATGACAGCCCGATGCTCGAACGAAATATTTTTGGTGTCCCATCTGACGATCCACGATGGTGCCTGTGGAGGCTACGGCCCTGATGTTGCTAGGGCATACAGTAATCACAATACAATGCAAGATGCATGAGTCATATAATCCAGTCATGCATCAATCCTGTGCATATCGTGCGCTCATATGAGATATCCTCCGCCTATCAAGGAGTCTCATAACAAATTGGCCAATGACATATGCAATGGTCAACCACATCTCATTAGAAACATGCAGATGATGCGTATGAGCATGTATCATGATGTTATGCTATCATATACTCATAATCAGTGTCAATAATAGACATCAACAATTGGCCTCGACAATGTGGACATTTCACCAACATTGCTCCCAAGGAATGGCCCACATAGAGCCTAACATATAGTGGACCCATGGCTTCGCTCAAGGGCCTAATATACAACACCATAGGTCTTACCTAAGAGCTCTATACACATCATGATGGGCCTCTCACATAGGCCTAAGGTACATCACAATGGGCTCCATCGCCTGGCCCTCAAATGCACCACAATGGGCCTCATCACATAGGTCTAATATACATCACATTAGGCTTCGACCATCGAAATCGGCCTCAATAATCAACCTATACAATCAGCCTCGACAGTCGGAATTGGCCTCATCAATCGGAATCGACCTCGACAATTAGCCTCGACAATCGGAATCGGCCTCGACAATCGGAATTAGCCTCGTCAATCGGACTCGGCCTTGACAATCAGAATCAGAATCGGCCTCGACAATTGGAATCAGAATCGGCCTCATCAATCAGACTCGGCCTCGACAATCGGAATCGGAATCGGCCTCGTCAATCGGACTCGACCTCAACACTCGGAATTGGAATCGGCCTCGTCAATCGGACTCGGCCTTGACAATCGGAATCATAATCGACCTTGTTAATTGGACTCGGCCTCAACACTCAGGATCGGCCTCGTCAATCAGACTCGACCTCGACAATCGAAATCGACAATCGGCCTAACCAAGGGCCTAAGGGAAGGTCATAATGAGAACTTTTAACCATCATTGCCCATCAATGTAGACATTCAACCATCATTGCTCTCAAAGAGTGGCCCACATAGAGCCAGACGTATCGTGGGCCCATGGCCTCACATCCAACAAGTGGGTCACATTACAAGGACCACATATACATCATATCAGGCCGAAAATACGTCATAGTGGGCCTTACCAAATGGGCCAAAAAAACATCAAAAGGGCCTCATCAAGTGGACCAGAAATATATCACAAAGGGCCTCATCAAGTGGGCCGAAAATATATCACAAAGGGCCTCATCAAGTGGGTCGGAAATATACCATAAAGGGCCTCGTATACATCAAGTGGGCCGCACCAACGGGTCGCACCAATGGGCCTCGTATACATCAAGTGGGCCACACCAACGGGTTACACCAATGGGCCTCATAAACATCAAGTGGCCCACATCAACGGGTTGCACCAATGGACGACATAGATATATAATACATTCATCACGGCAGGCCGCACAAATGGATGGTGTAGATGTACAATACATGCATCAATGGTAGGTCCTTGGAACATGCGAATATAGAATACATACACCAAGGTGGGCACCATCGCATGGCCCTTAAATACAAAGTAGGTGGGCCCTGTACATGGGCCTCAAATATATATCATGATAGGCCTCATGGATGGGCTGCACCAATGGACCTCAAGTGGGCTTGGACCACACCAAAAATCATTTCAATAATTGTAGTTGTAACATGTGTATCACTGTACACTGTCATTCCATGGGGCACATGGCCCACTAATGATGATCGGCCCTGTCCAAACATTATCCAGGTAAATTAGCACCATCCAAACACTTCCCATGTAAATCAACACCATCCAAACATTGCTTATGTAAATCAACACCATCCAAACATGTCCAACACCGTCCAGCACTGTCTAGATGGTGTGGAGGAAACAAATACGTTACGTGGGCCCTATGGTGATGGACAATTGGGACCCAACACATACCACACGTGGGAGACACAGATCTTGCTGACGTCAGTCCAGCAGTGGGTCCCACCATCTAGACGGCTTGGATGTACACATACATTATGTGGGACCCATAGAATTTGCTGACGTCTTAGGGTAGCGTCCAACTGTTGGCCGTCTAATAGATGGATGGCCCAGAAGGAGCAGGTGGACGACATCGACAATACACATGTATCATGGTTGGGATCCACTAACCATGGGCTAGACGGTGGATGCAACGCATCATCAAGGTGGGTGCCAGGTGGTGGCCCACCACAATTGCTGCATACAGCGACTGTCTGGCTGGCTGCTGATCAGTGCACACCAGTCAATCAAATCCCAGAAAAGGTGGGTCCCACATGGGGCCCACACGTACAGGCATATAGCCGTATATATATATATATATTATATCATAATATATTATTATAATATATTATGATAAAACACATACCTTGTTGTGTTAGACCCTCTGATCGGCTGACGTGGGACCACTGGCGAATGGTCACCTGATGGACGGTCACCCTTTGCTCGTCTAGCTGATGAACAATGTATATACAACACATACTGCTGGTGGGGGTCCACATGCACGTGTTGGACATAGCACACTTCAGGTGGGGTCCATAGACGGTGCAGATAAAGCACATCCATCACGGCGGTTCTCATCGTCCTAACTGGACTATGTGTACATTCAACACATACCATAAGGTGGGCCCCATCCTCACACGTGTAGTACATATGGGTGGGTCCCATGTCCTGCAAGAGGATGGGCAGCGTGGGAATACAATATATACATACAATATTGTGGGGCCATGGACGGACGGTGTGGAAGGACCACAGTAATAAGGTGGTCCCACGTGGATGGCATGGATGTAAGCACATACATAAAAAAGTGGGGTCCACGCCCTATCTGGATGGCATGGATGCCACACGTGTGGGCCCCACGTTGATGGCATGGATCATTTAAGAATAACACATAACGTGGATACAGAATGCATACATCGATGTGGGCCCCACCTCCACACGTGCAACACGTGTGGATGGATGGTATAGATATAACATATGCATCATGGTGGGGTCCACACATGTGGACAGGACGGCATTGGCTAAACACATGTATCATGGTGAGGCTCCACACACGTGGCCACACCTGATATACTATGTATCTATATATTATTATAATATAAATTCATATTTTATTTTATTATCTTACTTTTCTTTGCAAAAACAACATCCAGCGTCCGTCCAGGTCTGGAAGCTGGATGCACACATACATCATGGCGGGGTCCACCATTCTCAAATGATTGGACGGTAGGATACAAGGTGGGCCCCACGCGTACGGAATACATACATCTGAGGTGGGTCTACTTGTGTGGACCCACAGGCTTTGGAGGAAGATGATGTTTGTGTTTTACCCATCCACACATCAAGGGGTCCTGTCCAATGGACGGATGGTGATGGATGATACACCCATTAAGGTGGGCCATTATTCATAGGGAAAGAGAGGGAGAAGGAAAGAGAGAATTAGAGAGATCATGATGACGGAGGGGCCCCGCCACTATGGGCCCCTCTTTAATACAAAGCATACATCGAGGTAGGTCCCACTACATGTGGGCCCTTAAATCACAAAACTAAAATAGAATAAAATGACAAAGATGTGGATCCAAGATCACCCACCTTTGATCTCCTATTCCTTCTTCTGCCAACACGATCTAGAGCTCCAAGGGGTGCGATTCAACGGTCAAGATGGACTTTGGATGGTGGAGATGGGAGGTAGGAAAGTGGGCCACACCAAGCTTCTCTCATGGAGCTTGGGAAGCTCATACGTTAGAGCTTGGTTTTGCTTGAAAAATGGAGAAAATGAGAGAGATAAGAGAGATGAGAGAGAAAGGGATGGGTGAGTGATGGGGTGTGATGGGTGAGAGATGGGTGATGGGTGATGGATGTGTACTTGTGTAAGAGAGAGTGTTGACTTTTGGAGAGGGTGGTTGTACTTGGGATGAGATGGAGTGATGGGTTGTACTTTGATTGATTGATGTGACGTGTCGTAGAGATTCTCTCAAAATTGCAATGCGCGGTGTTTTCCTCGAACTGAATGTAGGCCCACATCTCTCAGCCCGGGTATCGCATCAGCGTGCGAGACGCGGTGTCGGAACTGAGATGACGGCACGGTTGCAGGGGTACAAGTCTCAAGTTGAGCCGACTCTGTAACACGGGACACGACTCAAGGTTACATGCAACTGTAGATAACAGATCGCGGGTCATCGAAATTCAACCGGGAGGACCGCAGAATCCTACAGAACAGTACGGGCTAGGATACGGGCCTCACAACTCTCCCCACCTAATAAAAATTTCATCCTCAAAATTTACTATCATGCAGGTTAAAGCAAGGGAAGAGGAAGCATCGACTTATAATAAATAAACAAATAACGCTCTCTAATCTGAACCTCACGCTCTCAGGATGCCTCATCAACGCTATGATGACCCCACTAATCTTGGATCTTGAATTAGAAATAATCAAAGCTCGAATACTAAGCTGTCTCACAATCTTAATGGTAGGGAGCTATATTAGAAAATCTCTAAGTTATTTGAACTTGGGGATCTAACCATTTTAAGTTCTTAACAATCATAGAGTGTAGGATAACTATTAGTAGATATGTGATGTTATCTTTGGGAATTTCCAATTTATGCTCTGATACTAACTTCTGTCATGCCCTAAACACGGAAACTGGGGTCGACAGCCTCCGTAGTACCCCATTCTCGGCTCCTAGCGTCCATACGCCAGATTCTGATCCTGGGATCCTACAAGGAGGATTTTCCAATATACATTTAACTCGTAATAAGCATAACCACAAGTATACCCAAATCACAAAGGCAACATCATTATCACATATCCACTAATATAAACATTTGAATACAATGCTAAAAGGGAAATACATATGTCAAAATCAAGCTCTAGAAGTTTGTTGCATGCTTCAAGCTCAATGCTGCTGCAACCTAACGCCACTTGTACGCATCTATCATGTATAAGCTTATAGAAAGTTTAGAGGGTGGTGAAAGTGTGTGCACAAGGTAAGTGCCAAGTAAGCAATATTAGAGTAATCAGAGTAAGCGATGCAGATGATAATGGGGCAAATACTTAGGGAGTAATGTATATCAGTTATGCAATGCGGAGACATAGTAAGCCAAGTATTCAATACAATGCCATAAAGAGTTAAGTATTAGATGCGAAGGATACAATGCAATATGCAGTGCAAATGAAATGACCAAACTGGCGTGAAGTCGGGATGATAGTACATAGTATCACAGGCTATGAAGTCTATCACAAGGGAATCTATCTAAACCAGTCCCATACCTAAATTTGGATAGTCAGACTCAATGTGATAAACTCCTGATCTTAGGTTAGTCGTGCGCCCCAACAGAAATCCTGGCCATTGCGAAGGTACACATAACAAATGGTTGAGCACCACCAGCCCGAGTAGATAGTGAATGAATGAATGAGTATGCAACTCTTGCTCAGTAAGTCCACATATCAGTACGGTTCCTCTCTGGGTCATCATTGGGGTCTATTACACTCTACGCCAGCTTGCTGCGCTTATCCGAGCGCACAACTGGGTAAGTGGAAGAGACCTCATTATCCACCTGCCAATATCGGGCTCGGCTCATCGATAACGGACTCATTCCTCAAGCTGGTCAAACTCAACCTAGATATTGCCCCCTCACTCAGGCGGGTAAGGTCATACCCCCTCCCAACCAACAACGATACAGTGGGAGACGCGACCTACTGGTATACGGCCCTCATGCGCTCATGTACATCTACAAGGTCTCAACGTTGGGGCGTCCTCTGGTACCAAGAGGGTTTAGGGATTTTCACCCAGGGCCATCTATGGCAGCCCAATGCTCGAACTAAATATTTTCGGTGTCCAATTTGGCCATCCACAATATGCCTGTGGAGGCTACGACCTTGATGTCGCTAGGGCGTACAGTAATTACAACACATAATGCAAGATGCATGAGTCATATAGTCTAGTCATGCATCAATCTTGCGCATTCCGTGTGCTCATGTGAGATAATCTCCTCCTATTAGGTAGTCTCATAAGAACTTGCCCAATGACATATGCAATGGTCAACCACATTTCATAACAAACATGTAGATGATGCGTATGAGCATGTATCATGGTGTTATATTTGTCACATACTCATAATCGGTGTTAATAATCGACATTAACAATTGGCCTCGACAATGTGGACATTTAACCAACATTGCTTCCAAGGAATAGCCCACATAGAGCCTAACATATAGTGGACCCATGGCTTCTCTCAAGGGCCTAATATACAACACCATAAGTCTTACTCAAGAGCTTTATACACATCATGATGGGCCTCTCACATAGGCCTAGTGTAAGCCCCGTATCCTAGACCGTACCGTTCCGTAGACTTCCGCGGTCTTTCCGGTCGAATTTCGGCAACCTTCGATCCTTAACCGGTATTTGCGCAAGACGTTGATTCACATGCTGTCAACCCGAGTCGACTCAACCTAAGACTTGTACCCCTGCGACCGCCCCATCGCCGGAGTTCCGATGCCACGACTCGCACGCCGATCTAATAGTCTGGCCAGGAGATGTGGGCCAGCGTTCGGTGCGAGAAAAACGCCGCGTGTGCAAATTACGAGAGAATCTCTACGAGATGTCACATCAATCAATCAATCAATCAATCCCATCATGTCAAGTACACATCACCTTTCACCCATTCCCAAGCAACTCACAAAGTCAAAAAGTCTCTTACACACCCATGCCTTTCTTACACCAAGCAACCGCAAAAGTCAAAAAGCTCTTACACACATCACCCACCACATCCATCATCCATCACCCATCTTTCACTCTCTCTCTTTACAACCCTCTCTCTCATCTTCACTTCTCAAACTCTCTTTCCCAAGCAAGAAAACACCATACGTCCAAGCCTCCCAAGCCCTCCAAGAGAGCCACAAGTGTGGCCCACCTTTCCTACCCTTTTATCTCCCATCTCAACCATCCAAACCTCATCTCCTCCGTTAAGATCGAAGCTAAGGAGTAAAGGAAGCCAAGGGAGTAAGAAGATCGAACGGTGGGTGCTTCTATTCAAATACGTTACGTAGGCCCTATGGTGATGGACAATTGGGACCCAACACATACCACACGTGGGAGACACAGATCTTGCTGATGTCAGTCCAGCAGTGGGTTCTACCATCTAGACGGCTTGGATGTACAATTACATTACTTAGGACCCATAGAATTTGCTGATGTCTTAGGGCAGTGTCCAGCTGCTGGCTGTCCAACAGATGGACGACCCAGAAGGAGCAGGTGGATGACATCGACAATACACATGTATCATGGTTGGGATCCACCGTTCATTGGCTAGATGGTGGATGCAACGCATCATCAAGGTGGGTTCCAGGTGGTGGCCCACCACAATTGCTGCATACAGCGGCCGTCTGGCTGGCTGCTGATTAGTGGACACCAGTCAATCAAATCCCAGAAAAGGTGGGTCCCACATGGGGCCCACACGTACAGGCATATAGCCATATATATATTATTATTATAAAACACATACCTCGTTAGGTCAGACCCTCTGATCGGCTGACGTGGGACCACTAGTGAATGGTCACCTGATGGACGGTCACCCTTTGTTTGTCCAGCTGTTTAACATGTATATACAACACATACTGCTGGTGGGGGTCCACGTTGATGTGTTGGACACAGCACACGTCAGGTGGGGTCCATAGACTGTGCAGATAAAGCACATCCATCACGGCGGTTCTCACCGTCCTAACTGGACAGTGTGCACATTCAACACATACCATAAGGTGGGCCCCATCCTCACACGTGTAGTACATATGGGTGGGTCCCATGTCCTGCAAGAGGATGGGCAGCGTGGGAATACAATATATACATACAATATTGTGGGGCCATGGACGGACGGTGTGGAAGGACCACAGTAATAAGGTGGTCCCACGTGGATGGCATGGATGTAAGCACATACATAAAAAAGTGGGGTCCACGCCCTATCTGGATGGCATGGATGCCACACGTGCATGATGGTGGGCCTCGTAGATGGAGGGCGTGGATGAAATACAAACATCATGTGGACCACGTCCACAAAACTTGCTGTCGTAGTACAACATCTTTGCTGCTGCGATCCACCGTCCTTCCAACGGACAACGTGGATAAAGAATGCATACATCAATGTAGGCCCCACCTCCACACGTGCAACATGTGTGGAGTGGGTCCCATGGTTGCCAAAAATGGACTGATGGTATAGATGTAACATATGCATCATGGTGGGGTCCACACATGTGGACAGGACGGCATTGGCTAAACACATGTATCATGGTGAGGCTCCACACACGTGGCCACACCTGATATACTATGTATCTATATATTATTATAATATAAATTCATATTTTATTTTATTATCTTACTTTTCTTTGCAAAAACAACATCCAGCGTCCGTCCAGGTCTGGAAGCTGGATGCACACATACATCATGGCGGGGTCCACCATTCTCAAATGATTGGACGGTAGGATACAAGGTGGGCCCCACGCGTACGGAATACATACATCTGAGGTGGGTCTACTTGTGTGGACCCACAGGCTTTGGAGGAAGATGATGTTTGTGTTTTACCCATCCACACATCAAGGGGTCCTGTCCAATGGACGGATGGTGATGGATGATACACCCATTAAGGTGGGCCATTATTCATAGGGAAAGAGAGGGAGAAGGAAAGAGAGAATTAGAGAGATTGTGATGACAGAGGGGCCTCGCCACTATGGGCCCCTCTTTAATACAAAGCATACATCAAGGTGGGTCCCACTACATGTGAGCCCTTAAATCACAAAATCACAAAAAAATTAAATCATAAAATCACCCACCTTTGATCTTCTCTTCCTTCTTCCACCAATGCGACCTAGAGCTCCAAGGGGTGTGATTCAACGGTCAAGATGAACTTTGGATGGTGGAGATGGGAGGTAGGAAGGTGGGCTATACTAGTCTCATGGAAGCTTGGACGATTGCTCTCATGGGTGTTGTTTGAGAGAGAGAGAGAGAGAGAGAGAGAGAGAGAGATGAGAGAGAGAGAGGTGTAAGAGAGAGAGGGATGGGTGAGTGATGGGGTGTGATGGGTGAGTGAGTGATGGATGTGTACTTGTGTAAGAGAGAGTGTTGACTTTTGGGGAGGGTAGTTGTACTTGGGGATGAGATGGAGTGATGGGTCGTACTTTGATTGATTGATGTGACGTATCGTAGAGATTCTCTTGGAATTGCAACGTGCGGTATTTTCCTCGAACTGAACGCGAGCCCACATCTCCTGGCCCGGGTATCACATCGGCGTGTGAGACGCCAAGTCCGAACCACGGTGTAGCGTCGCAGAGGTATAAGTCTCGAGTTAAGCCGACTTTGATATACGGGACATGACTCAGGATCGCGCGCAAACGCCGATAATAGATCGCGGGTCATCGAAATTTGACCGTGAGGACCGCGGGAATCTACGGAACGGTACGGGCTAGGATACGGGTCTTAACTCCCAGTCTCCGCATGTATCGCAAGTATATTGTTTGATTCTGGTGCATCGCATTCATTCATGTCTGAGAATTTTTATCATTCGAGTAGATTACCGACAAAGTCTGCTCACAAGGAGTTGATTGTATCGACGCCCTTCGGGAAGACCACAGTGTTAGGCCATTTCTGTTCGTCTTGGCCAGTTCTAGTTGGTGATATATTTTTGCTCGCTGATTTATTTATGCTGCTGATGTCAGATTTCGACGCCATCCTAGGCATGGATTGGCTTGCCAAGTACCATGCCATATTGGACTGTTTTGCGAGGATAGTAACATTATGTATACCAGGCTTACCGCAGTTCCAGTTCATTACCGAGCTCAGAGGAGTGTCATTGTCTTGTCTCATGTATTGCGTAGTTGAGGAGCCTATTGCTTTGTGTATCGATAAGTGGTCGGTGGTTTGTGATTTTCCCAATGTATTCTAGGAGATTCCGGGATTGTCGCCACATCGGTATGTTGAGTTCCAGATTGACCTCGTGCCTGGTACCGCGCCTATTTTGAAGGCCCCATATCGCATGACATCGATGGAGTTAAGGGAGCTCCAGCGATAGTTGGACGAGTTACGTGAGTTAAAGATTCATTCGTCTGAGCAGTTCGCCTTGGGGAGCACCGGTACTCTTCGTAAGGAAGAAGGATGGCTTGTTAAGGCTCTACGTGGATTTTCATGAGCTCAACCAAGTCACGATCAAGAACAAACACCCGCTCTTGAGGATAGATGACTTATTTGATCAGCTGCGGGGTGCACAATTCTTTTCGAAGATTGACCTACGTTCCGGTTATCATTAGATTCAGGTCCGAGAGGAGGACATCCCAAAGATGGCTTTCAAGACGCGTTATGGTCATTTTGAGTTTCAGGTCATGTCTTTCGGACTGACCAATGCGCCCGCAGTATTTATGCAATTGATGAATAAGGTCTTCTGTCAGTATCTCGATCAGTTTGTTGTGGTCTTCATCAATGACATTCTGATATATTCGAGGACCTGTGAGAACCATATGCAGCATATAAAGATGGCATTGCAAACCTTCCATGCCCACCAGTTGTATGTGAAGTTGAAGAAGTACGAATTCTGGCAGGAGGAGGTGAAGTTCCTTGGTCACGTGGTGACAAGTGAGGGTGTCGCAGTGGACCCCTCGAAGGTTGAGGTAGTGCATCAGTGGGACCAGCCCATGACTACATTCGAGATCTGCAGTTTTCTTGATTTTGCGGGTTACTATTGACGTTTCATTGAGGGCTTCTCCCATATTACAGCCCCATTGACTAGGTTGACTCAGAAGGACACAGAGTTTGTTTGAAGCGAACCTGTGGGCAAGCATTTATGGAGCTGAAGGACCACCTCACGTCCACTCCTGTCCTCACTCTTCCCTCTGGGAGTGATGAATTTGTTGTATTTACCAATGCTTCGAGTATTGGATTGGGTACTGTCTTGATGCAGCATGGGAGACCAGTGGCTTATAGGTCTCGCTAGCTCAAGGTCCATGAGTTGAACTACCCCATGTATGATTTGGAGCTGGCACAGTCGTCTTCACACTAAAGGTGTGGAGGCACTATCTCTATGGGGTTAGGATCGAGCTCTTCTCCAACTACAAGAGCTTGAAGTACCTATTCTCTCGATCCGAGCTGCATGAGGCAGAGGTATTGGATGAAGCTCCTAAAAGATTATGATTTTGATCTCCGGTACCACCTAGGAAAGGCAAACATGGTGGCAGATGCCCTCGTCCGTCAAGCCATTGGGCTTGGTGGCGCATATGATAATTGAGGAGTGGAAGATGCTTGAAGATGTGGCAGGATATGATTTTAAGTGGTCTACGGTCTTCTATCATGCAATTATCAAGCCTATCGATTCAACCCTTTCTTATCGCAAGGGTGATCGAGGCTCGATAGACAAACGAGTCATTACAGAGTTATAGGGTTAAGGCGGCATTTGAGATTCATCAGTTGATGATTAGTGCCGATAGTGGACTTCGCTCGCAGGTTGATTAAGTGTCTTGAATATTCTTGAGTTGTGCATAGATCTTATGGTCGAGGCACATTGATCACGATTTTCTATCCACCCGGCTTGACGAAGATGTACCGTAACATGAGGCGACATATTTTTGGCGGGGATGAAGCACCAGATTGCCGTTTGTGGCCGAGTGTGACACATACCAGCGTGTTAAGGCCGATCATCGAGACCGATTTTTATTGCAGCCATTGAGCATCTCAATGTGGAAGTGGGAGCACGTGTCGACAAATTTCATTATGGGCTTGCCGAGGACTCGACGCGGTTATGACGCCATCTGGGTTGTCAGGATTGTCACGAAGTCGGCACATTTTCTTGCGATTTATGCGACCTGGTCTTTAAACCGGCTTGTGAGGTTATTTATCAAGGAGATTGTGGACTGTATGGCATTCCAGTCTCGATCGTTTTTTATCGAGACCCAAGGTTCATGTCTCGATTTTGGAGGAGCTTTTAGAGAGCGATGGGAGCTGCTTTTGCAGCTCAACACTACTTACCATTTGCGGACCGATAGCTAGATCGAGAGGTCAAGCGATTCCTTGAGGATATGCTTCGAGCTGCGTGATTGACTTCGGGGTAGTTGGGATGAGCATCTATGATTGGTTGAGTTCACATACAACAACAACTATCGGGCGACCATTAGCATGACTCTTTTGAAGCATTATATGGCAAACCATGCAGATCTCCGAGTTATTAGACCAAGGTCGGAGAGCGGCGTCTCCTAGGTCCCGAGATTGTGCAACAGACGTCCGAGGCTATCGATATCATCAGCAGAGGAACAAAGAGCCGTAGAAGAGTTTTCCGATCTCCTGTCATCCATTGGAGTTCACCGTTGGGGACAGAGTGTATCTCAAGGTCTCCCCATGAAGGGGGTAGTTCGATTTAGAGTGAAGGACAAGCTTGCCCCAAGATTCATAGGACTTTTTGAGATCACCGGCGCGTTAGCACCGTGGCCTATCGGCTTGCCTTGCCATGTTAGTTATCCGGCGTCCACAACATTTTCTATGTCTTTATTTGAAGAAGTGTGGGTCGAGTCATCGTTCTGTTATTGATTGGCGATTCTTTGGAGGTTCGTGAGGACGGTTCTTACATTGAGCAGCCGATTCGTATCCTTAATCGGAAGGAGTAGGTCCTTCGGACCAAGGTCATTCCCTTAGTGAAGGTGAAGTGGGGTCACCATTCTATTAAGGAGAGGCCTGCCATAATCCAAACCAGAGGGGAGGTGTTTACAATTATATCTCATAAAAAAAAATATATGAGCTTTGTTAAGCCCACACGTGTGCAATAAAGCTCATGTACACACCAAACATATGCCAGAATGGAATGATAGATCCAACAACCAATCCATCCATTAGAATCCATTGAATGATTAGGACGGCCAGTGTGTTTTTGTTTCATTTTGTTGTAATTCTAGGTGTAGCTTTTAAAGAAGTTTCTTTTAAATATTTTTCTTTAAAAACTATTGTTACTTTGGCTAATGGCATGATAACTTTTTTTTTTTTTTCCAGCCAGAACAAATCATAAAAAAAACATCTGTTTTTGTTTCATTTTGTTGTAATTCCAGGTGTAGCTTTGAAAGAGGATTCTTTTACATCTTTTTCTTTTAAAAAAATGTTGTTACTTTGGCTAATGGCATAAGAACTAATTCTTTTATTTCAGCCAGATGAAAAAATGTTGTTTCATCTGCACTTTTCTTTTTCTTTTGGAATCTCTACGAATGTTAATCCGAGTTCATACTTCTATGCAAGTTTGATTTACCATTACTTTTTTGGTTGAAACTAATAGACAGTCTTGATGCTATGGAAAAGCAGGTCTTTGAAACCAAGTTTGCCAAAATTGGTGAAAGAGCGGTTTGCTAATTCCACACGTGTGTGAGGGCCATGCACATCCATGTGCATTCCAGGTTTGGACAATTTAACTTGATTACTTGCATTCCAGGTATGTAATTTTTTTTAGCAATTTTTAAGTGCCTGCCTTCCATCTGAAGCTAAGATTCGAGAGCGCTATCCCCATCTCTTTGATGATTGATTATATATTGTACCTTATATGCTGTCTCCAAATTTATATGATGATGTTATGTTTCCTCTTCTTTATGAGTTATGTCTAGTTATGATGATTGTGTAAATTTTGAGGATAAAATTTTTATTAGGAGGAGAGAGTTGTAAGGCCCGTATTATAGTCCGTACCGTTCCGTAGGCTTCCACAGTCTTCCCGGTCGAATTCCAGTAACTTGTGACCTGTAATTGGCATTTACGCATGACCTTAAGTCACATCCTATATATCAAAGTTGACTCGACCTGAAACTTGTATCCTACTGACCACGCCGTCGCTGTGGTTCCGATGCCACATCTCGCACGCTGAGGTCATACCCAGGCTAGGAGAAGTGGGCCCGCGTTCAGTTCGAGGAAAACCCCGCGTGTTGCGAATTTTGAGAGAATCTCTACAATCTATCTCATTAATCAATCAAATCAAGTTAAGTACAAGCAACCATCCCCCTATTACACCACCCTTACCTAAAGTCAAATCTCTCTCTCTCTCTCTCTCTCTCTCTCTCTCTCTCTCTCTCCACCCATCCTTCTCTCACCCAAAATTCAAACCAACCCATCCCTTCCTTACACTCATCCCATCTCTTTTCATCCCATCACTTCTCTCTCTCTCTCTCATTTCTCTCTTCACTCTCAAGCTCCCAAGGAGAGCATCCAACGTCCAAGCATTCTAAGAAGCTAGGTGTGGCCAACTTCCCTATCCCAATCTCTTCCCTTCAATCCCCATCTTCCACCATCAAAGAGGGAGCCAAGGAGCCAAAAAGCTTTGCAATCGGTGGGTGATCCATTGCTGAATGTTGTTAAGGGCCCACTTGTGATGGGACCCATGTTAATGTATGTGTTGTAAACTAGGGGGACCCATAGTCGCGGGGTCCCTCATCGCACGTCTCTCTCTCTCTCTCTTACCTTCTTTCTTTGTGATGGAGTGTGGTCCACCAGATCTAGCCGCCCGTGCGGCCCATTTTGCTACATCCAACAGCTAGCTGGATGGCCCAGCATCGATGGAATCGTCCAGTTAACCCAGATGAAAGGGAAAAACAAATATCAGCTTTATCCCAAAGCTGTGGTGGGCCACACGTGTGGACCCACCATTGATGCGTGTAATTCATTCATGCTGCATGGGCCAGCAACAATCCAACCGCCCATCTGCTAGCTGGCCCACCAGCAGTTTTATAGCTGTTGTTTAACGCAGCAAGATCTGTGGGTCCCACTAGATATGGGCCAAATCCACACCGTCTAGCTGTTTGAACGGTGGGGCTACACTTGATGTATATCTTAGTCCACTGTGCATGTGGACCCCACCTATGGGAAAGCCGATTGGCTGATGTACCTTACATCAACTATATAGCTGATGTATTGACGTCAGCAAGTTGGTGGGAACCACCATGATATATGTGTTTCATATCCAGGACGTCCGTACGTGCCTGGATAGTCCTGTGGGACCCATGCATGAGGTATGTGTTGGATACGCACCGTCCAATGATCTGGATGGTGAGGACCACTGTGATGTATTTTTGTAGCCACTCGTCCAGATGCTTGGACGGTGGAAGCCATCGTTGTTGTATGTATTAAATCCAAGCCGTCCATCACGTGGGACCCACCATGCTGATTGACGTCAACAAGTTGTGGGGTCCCACATGATGTATGTTTTACCAGAAACATCCACACAGTCCATGGATTGGATGTGGAGCCCAGATGATATGTGTGCTGTATATGCCTGCTGCTGGAGGGAAATTACAAATATCAGATTGATTTAAAATCTAGTGGGCCACCACGTGGACCCACCTTGATGTTTGTGTTATAATCACATCGTCCATCTAAGGGACCCACCAGATGTATGGATTTAATCCACACCGTCCAGTGGTTCTGTGGCCCCCACTTTGATTTATGCATCTTATCTAGATCGTCTAGACATCCAGTGATCTAGACCGTCCAGATGGTGCTGACCCATTTGGTGCATGCATTTTATCTACACCGTCCATTCATGGGTCCACCATGGCATGTGTTTCATCCTCCACCTTCCAGATATTTGGGACGGTGGGCCTGCTGTGGCACATGTGCTGTCCGCACCTTCCAGATGGCTGGACGATGGGACCCACCTTTGATGAATATGTTGTATATCCACACTGTTTATTAGGTGGACCACACTACAAAATGCAGTGGAGGATTGAACGGCTACCATTGAAACTTGTTTTAGGGTCACAGAAGTTTTGGATTAGTATGAAATTTGTTTTTCCTCTTAAGTCAGGTCCATGTGACCTTATGAACAGATTGGATGGAAAATAAACGTTATGGTGGGCCTACTTAATGTATGTGAGGCCCATTGGTGTGGCCCATTAATGTGGCCCACTTAATGTATATGAGGCCCATTGGTGCGGCCCATTGATTCGGCCCACTTGATGTATATGAGGCCCATTGGTGTAGCCCATTGATACAGCTCACTTGATGTATATGAGGCCCTTTGTTGAGGCCTATGTGATGCGGCCCATTTGATGTATATGAGGCCCATTGGTGCGACCCATGTGATCGACCCACTTGATGGTATATGAGGCCCTTGGTGCGGGCCCATTGATGTATATGAGGCCCATTATGGCGTATTTGAGGCACATGTGTTAAGTTCCAATGTGATGTATATAAGGACCATGAGTGAGGCCTTTGTGTGAGGTCGAATGTGATGTATATGAGGTTCATTGCGATGTGTGATTCCACCATGATGTATATAATGATGTTTATGGCAATGATGGTTTGACATCTACATTGTAAGAGCAATGATGGTTAAATGTCCGCATTGTAACTCTCCCTAGGACCCATTATTAGGCCTATACTTGTAGTGTGTAGGCCGTCTAGGCCCATCTTCGTTATGAATAGAATTCATCACCACATAACATGCTTAATATAACTCCATGATTCATGCTCATACGCATCATATGTATGCTTGATATGAGGAGTGACTGATCATAGCATATGCCTTCGGGTAGATTATTTATGTGGCTCCCTAATAGGCAGAGTTACCCCACATAAGCGCATGGTATGCGCAAGATTGATGCATGATTGGACTGCGTGACTCATGCACATTTGCATTTGTGTGACTGTAATTACTGTGCGCCCTATTGACATCAGGGTTGTGACCTCCACAGACACATCATGGGTGGCTGGATTGGATACTGAAAATACTGTTTCTAGCATCAGGACGCCATAAATGTCTCTGGGAGAAAATCTCTAAACCCGAAGGTACTAGAGGATAACTCCAACGTCAAGACCGAGTGGATACATGAGTGCACGAAGGTCAAATACCAGGAGGCCGTGTCTCCCACTGTGTCGTGGTCGGTTGGAAAGGGGTGTGGCTTTACCCGCCTGAGGGAAGGGGGCATTGCTAGGCTGAGTTTGACTAGCTCGTGAATGGGTCCGCTACCAACATGTTGGATAGGTATTGACAGACTATTGGCTAGGCGGATAATAAGGTTTCTTATGCTCACTTGAACTGTGCGCCTTGGAAAGGGGCAGTGTCATTTGAAGTGCACTAAACCCTGGTAATTATTTAGAATAAGAATTGTATTGATATTTGATGCTCTAGTGATGAGCTACATTGATATGTGGATTTGGATAAGAATTGGCATGCTTGAGTTGCATCTCGCATCGCATGGTCTTGTTATGGCCGATAGCATTCATATCTTACACCGTATAGCCTTGGTATGGTTGATTGCATCCATGTACCCATCAGCATGATTCTGCATTACTCTGACATTGCATTTTGAGCACGTTCACATTACGCACACACTTACACCACCCCCTAAGCTTTCTATAAGCTTATACACGATTGATGTGTGCAGGTGACGCCAGGACGCAGCCGAAGCTTCACCACAGTAGGAGCGTGCAGTCAAGCTTCTGAAGCTGTCGCTAGGGCGTACAGTAATTACAACACATAATGCAAGATGCATGAGTCATATAGTCTAGTCATGCATCAATCTTGCGCATTCCGTGCACTCATGGTTATTGCAAATCAAATTCATGTTGAAAATCCTCTTTGTGGGATCTCAGGATAGGAACCCGGTGTATGGGTGCCGGGAGTCGAGAATGGGGTGCTACGAAGGCTGTCGGTGCTGGATTCAGCGATCAAAAATTTTGTGAGCCTGGTTTTCAAGTTTGGGGCGTGACATGGACTAGGTGGGCCCATGTAGCGCATACTAAGAACAATTATGATGCGATTCACAAGTATCATGAGCTGAGCATGGTGGAATGAGACACTATGCTCGAGTTATCGGCTTATGCTGGGGTGACGAGCCTCCCCTAGTGACCGCGAGTAATCTAGGGTACAAACCCTCCTCGTGAGCCAGGCATGGTGGAATGAGACACTATGCTCAAGCAGTCGACCTACGCAGTGATCGCGAGTGATTCAGCTTATAATCTGCCTTTGTATGTGTTATCTGGGAGTGACGAACCCAAAAGGATCAAGGATCGCGGGTGCAAGGCCGCCTAGGCCCCATGATTGGGATAGGGCATTGACTCCGATAGGGTGTCTCGATTTCCCCAAACCCCTGGATGAATGAATGTAACTAAATACTTGCCTAACATATTTACATCACATCACATTAGTTAGGTTGGTGACTCGGTAGTCAAGGTCGCACTTAGGGAGTTTTGGCATTACGAACGTTAGATGGTGTCGCTCTAGGGAGTGTTGGATGACGAGGGCATGCATCATATCATAATGACATGCATATGTATTAAAAAAAAGTAACTAGGAACTTTGTGTTTATATGCTTTTCAGTAATTGCTCCTATGGAATTGATAACTTGTGTAACTTATTACTAATGGAACCCACTGAGTTGATCACTCACTCCCACTCTGGGATGATGTTTTAAAACATCAACCAGACACTTTCATAGATGCAGGTATTAGGAATCTGATACGTTGGACGAAGCATCCATAGACTCAGAGGAGGAGCTCTCCTATTGCCAACTCTTATGCGAGCCACTGTAGTTGCCCTAGGGCCAGTGATGGGGCCATAAGGTATGGTTATTTTTGTATATTTTTACACATTTGTATTTTTAGAACGGTAAACTTTCCTCAGTTGTAGTTTTGTACTCTAGATAGACATATTTCACTTGTCAACTGATTTACTTGTATTAAAATTTATGTATATTCTAGGGTACATCGCATAGCCTATTTTAATTCTACGAATTACTCAAATGGCATTTGAAACGAATTATAAAATCCCGTTTTCGCAAAGCATAAGTGGCACCTGGGATGTCGAGAGTCGAGTACCCCCCTTCGCGAAGTCCGGGGTGTTACACTTTTGGAGGACTTTATGGCTACGATTTGACATCAAACTACAGTTTAATAGTGCATATCATCTACAAATTGATGGGCAGACCGAGGTAGTAAATTGTACACTTGGAAACATTATATGATGCATCTCGGGGGATAAGCTCAAACAATGGGATTTGGCCTTGGCTCAGGCAGAATTCACGTTCTATAACATGTTAAACTGTTCCACTGGCAAGTCCCCATTTGAAATTATGTATGGACGAGTGCCTCAACTTACTCTCAATTTAGTTCCTTTTCCCAAACTCTCGGGTATGAGCGTTTCCACATAACATATGGCGGACCGAATCATAAGTGTACATGTTGATGTTCAGGCCAAGTTAAAGGCATCCAATGAAGCCAAGAAGGATCGACCACACTCAACATAGATCGACTGGTCGAAATTCCATCATAAATTCTAGATTGCTTATTAGCTGATTTCTACTATTTTAGATAGGTCAAAATATTGTTCAAGGTCTATTCGATAAGTTGAAATACTGTTCGACAGGTCGGCATAACTTTTTTACAAGTCAAAATACCGTTCGATAGGTCCAAAATCACAAAATTTTCATTTAAATCTCTAGACACTTTTTGGCTATTTCGAAGTATTGACTCGACAAGTTGATGGATGGCTGAAATTTAACGTTTTTTTAGAATTTTTTTCTTATTTGATTACAACTCTTTGATTACATTTTTAATGTTTTCCTAGGGTTATTTAAAGGTTGTTAAACTAGTTTTTATTCATTCATTCAATCTATCAATTAAAAATTCTTAGAAATTCTATTTCTTCTCATGGATTTAAGATTTTCTCTTGTGGATTCAAGGTATTTATCGATCAAGGAAGACGGTGATCGACCTCATCACGTCCTCCCCTGTGTCACATTACAACCCATTTTAAGAACATGTTTCTAAGTGATTTCAGTGCCCACTTTAGATTTAGCTTTTCAAACTCAAATATTCCTAGATTGATCACTTAACAGTTCCATTCACATGTTTAATTTTGTGCCTAATTTAGACCATCTTGTAGTCTATAATGAGGTTTGGGCAAAAGCTTAACCAAGGGTTAGATTAGAAGAAAACCTTTGATTCATGAAGAGAGTTAATCAAGGAGTCAAAGTGGTTGGTAATGGGGTTGATCCAGATCTAACCGTTCAAATGGTCCCACAATTGAGCTGTTTTGATTGCCTAATCTCGATCATTTACAGGCTAGATTGTCGGGCCCACATTGGGTCTAGAATTAGGATATTCTTATGGTCTCTCTTTGTTTATACACACACACACACACACACACACACACAAAAAATATGGATTATACACTAATCTAAGAGAGGAATTATTGAGTGTGAACTATTGCATATTTCCCCTATATATTCCTTGGTTTTATGAAAATGATAGTGCTTAATTGATCTATTTTCACTTGTTTTATCTTATGAGGTGATTTTGAGAGCTTTGAAGAAAAGAACACTAGAAGTGGTGAATTAATGCTCAAAAGATTACCAAAGTGAGGCTTGGATATTTGGAGGTCAATAATAAAGAATTTGCATGCTAAAGATCCAAGAAAACTAAGTGTAAATGAGAAATTAAGAAAAAACTGGAAAAAATAGCAAGATCAACAACAAAAAACAAATTGTTCAGCTCGAACTTCGGCTCGACCTTCAGTCCGACCAAAGTTGCACAAAATAGTCTAGCGAGGAACATAGGTTTTCAAAGCTAATTCCGTTTGACCGAAGGAAGGCTTGATCCAACCGAAGGTGAACAGAGAGTTCAGGCACAAAAAGGAGTTAATTAGGTTCAACCAAAGGTTAATTCGGTCTGACCAAGGTTCAAGTTTGGTGTGACTGAAATCGGTCGGCTACAGCCGAAGTGTAAGCTGACGGCATAAATTGAGGCAGTTTCGAAGTCGGTCCGAGCAAAGCTTATAAATAAAGGTCTTTTAAGAGTTTCTAAGCACGAATTAGGATAGAGGGAAGAGGGCAAGGTGCTAGAGAGCTTCAAGGAGTCTTCCATCTTCTCTGAATCCTCCATTCTAGTTAGTTTTTCATGTTTTGTTTAAGAGTTTTAGTTTCAATCATGTATTTGGTTGGCTAATCTATTAGTTAAAGCTAAGAGGTGAAGCTTGTAATTTATTTTGATGTTTATCTTACTTTGATTCAAATTTATGTTAAACTTACATTGATTTTCAGTTTGAATGAAGGAATATTTTTAGTTTACCATGATTTATTATCGACTCCAATTATAGTAGATGGTCGGAAAGCTTTTAATATCTTCGTACCTGTTTTGCAATTGTGTGATTTGTAAAGTTTGGTGATTTACCATTGTCTCCAGGGCATGGTAGATCTTTTGAATTTCATGTGATCATTACATTAGCACTATATGAGGGAACTAATCTAATGAAAAGTTTAAACCTCATTATGTTTTAACTGCTCTATTATCCAATTGGATAGGATGGGACTCTGATTCCAATTGTGTTATTATTGAATTTAGTAAGGTAGCATTGATATGACTACAAGTTGACCCTTAGCGCTCTGGTTTTTCCATTATTATTTATAGTTTATTCACAATTAATCTCTTTTACTCTAGATTAAGTAAAGCTTAGATTCTAGTTCTGATTCTAGTTTATTTCAGAAAGCACACACATAGAAAGTCCTTGTGGATTCGACCTCGGTCTCACCAAGTTATTACTATAATACAACCCTACACTTGAAGTTGTGAACAAAAAATTAGATTAGGTCAATTAAGCATAGCAAAAGTTATAACATCAAATGGTTTTTAACGGCCTAACAAGGTCTCTCACTAACAAATCTTTATATTACTAAGACGACCACAAAAGTCGAGATTATATGCCTTAAAAAGTCATATTTTTAGAGTGTTATGGGAAAAATTAAGATGACCTGACGTATGAGACATGTGGTAAAAAGGCAATAAGAGCATATCCACTGAGCTACCAAAGGACTAGAGAAGATGAGCTAAGTAGGGAGACTCGGTGACCAAGCTGAAACAGTTAACCCGACTTGAAGGTAGGAATCATCAATAGACATCGACCTCTGATGATGACCTCGACCTCGGACGACAACCTTAACCTCAAGGTCGGATGCTAACCTCGACCTCGGATGTTGACCTCAGGCTCGAAATGGAAACATCCGGAGAGAATATCATGTCATATATGAGTAGGACTGCCTAGTGAGATCCTCTCTGAAGATCACACCAATCAAGGTATAATCGGAGAAATACTCGAGAAAATATTTCAACTCCAATATGGGTCCCTCTAACATATCTTACAGATCTACTCAAATACAGAAGATGCCTAATAACACCTATAAATACATCACCCTGTTCAAAGGGAAGGTACACGCAACTATCCCAATTCTAACCACATCTACTTTGAGTCCATATACCTGACTTAGGCATCGGAGGGTCCCTGGCCACAACTGGCGCCCCCAATATCCTCTTATTCTCCATTAAAGTGCAAGTACTCAGCGGCTCATATAGGGTGTGGGATAGGATCGACCGAATTTCAACGATAACATAGAGCATTATAGGGATGATTGGATGGTCTATTTGACCACCAAAACAGTTCTATATTTGGGCCATTTTGACGACTAGACTTTAACCATCGGATCTTCATTCTCATTACAAGTTTTATGGTGCATCTAGGTATAGATCTAAAGGGTTAGATGGTCCATCAAAGAGTCCCTATTGGGCTTCACAAAATTTCAGATTCGAACAATACATATTGAGATTGAAATTAGAGATGTTATCGGGCCTTGTCATGGCCCTACATCTGACTATTTTTAGATCACATGCCAAAATTAGAGATGTTGCAGAAAGTATGTTCTGAATGGGTGTTTGGTTTTGCATGCCGAAATCCACATTTGTTGGTTAGAGAGGAGGGTTGTCATATCCTGAAGGCAAATCTTCTATGACCCTCTTACAAAATAGTCTAATTATTAGTAGGTCAGAAATATTGTCATATGGATATCAACAACTTAATGTGTCTTAAGTCCCTCTTTAAGAGGGATCGTCAATTTATGCATCTACTACAATTTATGCATCGACTATCGAAGGGTTAACAATGCCCCCAAATCTTCTAAATGCGAAACAGGATGCCCATCTTCAATTTAAACTAGGGTTGTACACGAACCGAGTTAGCTTGGTTAGCCCGCTCGACTCGACTAAAAATAGCTCGATTCAAAACTGAGTTCGAGCCGAGTGGAGCTGATTTTTTAAGCTCAAAAAAATTTCGAACCGAGTTCAAGCTTGCCCAAGCTCGACTCGACTCAGATCAAACCCAGCTCCAATCAAACTCGGATTGGACCAGTTCAGTGACTCGATTACTTTAATATTGATGTTGCTCACCAAGTGTTTGATGAAATGACTCAATGAAGTGTGGTTGGTGGCAGAGAAAGTATGTATACAAAAAAAATACTCTTTTTTTTTTAAAAAAAATGTTGCTTAGAAGGTGTTTGATGGAATATATGTAAAATCATGTAATATGTGTAAAACCACTGCTGCTCTTTTACCTATAGTCAGATTTTGAAGGTGCAGTCCATGTGTTTGTGAAAATGCTGGATAGGCGAACTTGGCTCGAATTGGCCCAAGTTGCTAACTGAACCGAGCTAAGCTGGCCAGTCAGGCTTGAGGACTGAGCCGAGCCGAGTTTGAGCTAGGGTCAGCAAGTGGTTCAACTCGTGTACACTTCTAATTTAAATTGTCCATGAGTTCACACCGTGGGCAAGCCATATCACTAGGATCACACCAATAGAATGATCGTGGACATCCATTCAACATGGAAAATGGACAGCTAATATATTAGGGGAGAAACAAAATAGGTCCAATTATCATCATCTCGGGATATCTATTCAATAAATTGCTTATGATGTAAAAGTATTACTTTGGTTTGTGATTTTCCATATGTGATCCGTGGCTTCTAGACGGTTGTAACAAATTAACCCCATTCAAAGGGTTAATTAGTATTATCCGATAAGAGTGATTCTTGCACCATGGGTTGCTTCCTATGGTACTGTTGAATGAACTATGCCAATTGATGATTGGACATCTCATATGTCATTCAAAAGGATTCAGAGCAATGACATTACCACAACTCATACACACGGGATTTTCCAAATGTCTCCACCTTAAACCTTTTAAATAGTACATCCGAACCGTTCATCCAGTCATATGGCTAGGAGAAAGCCACGGTACAAAAAAATTCATGCAATCAGGTGATCTTAACCTTTTGAATGGGGCTAATTTGTTATAATCATCTATTTTTTATGAGCTATAAATCACATAGTTAGAATTATCAAATGAAAATATTACTTTAGAATCATAAGAAATACAAAGTAAGATCTTTCTAGTAGATATTTAAAGATGATGATTGGTCCTTTTTTTTTTTTCTAAACTTAATCTTGACTATCCATTTTCATGCTATTGATCAGAGCCTTAGGATCACCTTATTGTCACGATCTTCGCATTAGAGCTTGCTCCGATATGTATGAATGAATAGATGGTTTGGATCAACAATAAATCACCCTCTGTGCCATTTAAAAGGTTCGAGGACATTGATAACATCCCATAAAGGTGTGGACGTTTAGCAAAACCTAGTTTAAAGCTTGGAAAGTTCATCATTCATTGAATGGGGATGACTGTCTTATATTCCAGTGCCCAAAGATCAGCAAGATCCAATCGTCAGTGGACCCATTTGTAGGACATAACATGGGCTGTTGGTCAATCGACCATCAACTTTCTCACATACATGTGGCTCTCCAGATCACACGGCGAACCTGAATTTTGCACCATGGCACATTTGTGGCAGTGTGCAAGGTGTGAATAATCTAGACTGCTCACACATGTTCCGTGTTGTCACGTGGAGTAAGTAGAAATCACATTCCTCTTTACAAGTAGATTGGATAAAAATAGAATAGTCTCCATCATTATTAGAGCAAGATATATAATAATATAAGTTGTAGTTGGAGCAGGTTGCTACAAGTCAATCTACATCAACATCAAAAGGATTTGGTATACCTAGCTACTGATATCTAATACCGACTCTTCCAATCTTTAGTAGTATATTCTCTTGTTGATATGATGCACATGCATGCACTTGAACTGATTTAGTCAAAATTACTAAACAGTACTAAATTTTGGCATCCTTAGGCAATAATTTTGTTATATGACATTGGCATCCTTAGGCAATACTTTTGTGATATGACATCAGTGAAAAACATCAGTCACTCTGTTTATATATATATATATATATATATATATATATATATATAAAAGATGAGAGCATGCAACAGACTGATTCAACCCCATGTTGCTTTTTGCAATTTGTAGGACATGGTTTTAACCAAGCTGAGTAGATTTGACATTGTTTATTAGTGGTGGTTAATTAGCACTTCTTTTTGCTTAATAGATAAACTGATTTTTAATAATTGGAAATATAACCATTACATTACTCAAGTAGGAAGGGTGGGGAAGTATGGAAAGCATAGTTTAAAAGCTGGAAAAGCCATCTCCGACTTGTTATTAGAGCTAATAGAAATAGTGTCGAGTGTATAAGTGATTTAGAATTCGATCTTGATTGTCTTACCTTGTAAAACTTACTGCCTTTGAAGCACTTAAAGCTAAAGTAAAAAAAAAAATAAAAAAAAATAGAAACCTGGAAGAGCTAATTGGTTTCAGATTTTATTGGGACTAAGATGCATAAAAACTTAGATTTGATCACAACTCAGTCAAGACGGTGGAAAAACTCTGAAAAACTAAATGAAACTTGACACTTATCAATCTCTTTCTTAATTTGATTCTACATTATTTATAAATCGTTTGGCAGATGCCTAAAAATGAACTCATCTCATTTTAGCTAATAGTAATTATGTATTTATAAATTTTGGCCTTATTTGGTGGACGCCTAAAGATTAGCTCATCTCATTTTAGCTGACAATAAATATGTATTAGAGATCATGATCTCTCACTCATAATGAGTTCTTGTTAACAGTATGTATCAAAGATCAAGATCTCTAATCCATAATTACTGATAACTAAGATGAGATAATTTAATTTTAAGTTTCTACCAAACAGGCCCTAAATATTAAATGTTAGCTACCCATGGCATAGAGGTAGACCGGTTGTGTTTCAACACTCAATTCATGGGTTCGAATGCCCATGTAGACTGTGTGTGTGAGGAAAATACAAAAAACAAGGTAAAAATGGGTTTCCTCGTGAGTTGTAAACTAGGTCAACAAAACTGAAAGGATGGTACACCAGTCAACATGAGTGGGTGCAAACTAATGACCAATGTTTAGTAGAGGCTTCTACTTTCTTTGTTGCAACGACGACATATATATGGTTCACATACAACCATTTCTTTCCCACCAATGTATTATGTAAGTAAATTATCTTGTGCGTACGAAAGTTGGGCCACATCATAATTGCCATGTTGATGTAGAGCAGGTTATAGACACTTTCATGGCAAAGATGGACCAGAGAAGGCCCCATCAGAGGTGGAAATGATCAAGACCATCATAACCTTAAATCAGTTGCATCTCGCAAATCAAGATAAGTTTTTCAATGTATTATATATAATTTTGGGGTAGTAGGACCTACTTAATTAAGCTAACTAAACCTAATAGATCATGTTGCCATGTCAGATTTTTGAGATTCCCTTAGATCGGCAGTCAAAAGTCCCCTTCAGCTTCATTTTTACTATAAATATTAAGTTTTAGTTAGAGCGTAACTTTTTATCCTTTGAGTGGTAAAGTTACCCTTTGAGAGGTAGGAGTCGTGCCCTACGTGAAAATGGCTTACAAGAGTTAGGAGAATAACATGGTTGGGCCAAATTGGACACCTACTATTTTTGGCTGAAAATCATGAAGTCTAATAAAAATAGAGGTTGTCTATAAATAATAAGCTTATTATTTATGGTATGTCATGTTTTAGGGTGTTTGAGTTGGAGTCTAAGCCTAAAACTCCATCCTAAGTTTGAACTTCTTATTTAAGGAGTTGTATTTTCATTCTTTTTATTATCAATCAAATTATTTAAAATTTATTAGGAATTAGTCCCACTTTTATTTCATGTGGATTCCAGAAAGATTTGTGAGGAGTCAGAGAGCTCCATGGATTGGGCGTGTTTGGGCCGTGGGATTAGGTGGAATGGGATTCGAAAAACATAATTATTACCCATGGCAGGGATTGTACCCGGTGGCCATGGGATAAGATTAATGCCATGCTTTGTTGGTAATATGGTGGTACATTGAATGGATATATCTACCATCTTTTGAAATTATTGAGAATAACACACATGTGTTATATCTAAACCGTTCATTTGTTTTGTAACCTCATTTTATGGCATGATCCTAAAAATGAGGTAGATCCAAAACTTTTGTGGCCCCAAAAAAGTTTTTAACGGTAAGTATTCAATTCCCATTGCTTTCTATGGTGGGGTCCACTTGAGCTTTAGATTTACCTGTTTTTTGCCCATGCTCTAAAATAATCTCGAAAAATGGGTGGACAGTGTGGATATAGCCCACACATCATGGTGGGACCTATGCAACTTGCTAACATTGAGTGAAATTGGCACGGGACCTAATGCAATTCCATCTAATCTAATTCCAAGCTTTTCCATTCTTCCCAAACATGGGGTGGAATTGGCACAAGACCAGATGAATCTCATCCCACCTAATCCCTTCTAATCCCGCTGCCCAAACACGCCCATGAGGGAGACGGTGATTGACTTCATCACATCCCTTCCTGTGCGACATGTGGTATGAAAATCACGCCAATCGGCTCGTTCAGCGGGAGAAAACATCAAAATCAATGGAAAAGCAATGTTATGACTTTGTGTACTAGCATGGCCCACCCAATAACGGGGTTGGTTTCATTTCTCTAATAGGTGATCATCATGGTGTGGGCTACCTTTCGCACGGATCTGATATATATTTATATGCTCACTTGCACACCTATGCACGTGTGCACCTTTGCACACATGTCATGGGCATCTAATCCGAACGGTCCATGTGATGTGCAATCCCATGGAGTCGAAAGGTACAAATTTACACCCTGATCTAAAACTTTGGTGGACAATAGCAAAGAGAAATGCAAATCAAGGGAGGAAATTATTTTCATTTTTCATGGCCCATCAAAGTTTTGGATCAAAGTAAAAATTGGGCCCAAGGGGTTTCATGAGGTGCTGCTTCACTTGGACCGTTCAGATTTTGGAGTACATCACGTATAATTAGTTCTTAAAAAAGTTTGCATGAGTTCCATGCGAACTGCTGCGCAGCTGAGCATTCGGCGCCCAAGGGGTTTCATGAGGTGCTGCTTCACTTAGACCATTCAGATTTTGGAGTACATCACGTATAATAAGTTTTCAAAAAAGTTCACACGAGTTCCATGCGACCTGGTGCACAGCTGTGCATTCGGCGCGCATATACATGTTACACGCTGCCCGGAAAGAGACAGCTCTATTTATAAGTTCGGATGAAGCTGCTGTAAATGATCATTTCTCCTTTTAAAGTAGATTATTTGACTTCTAGAAGGATGAGTTTGTTTTTTTTTTTTTTTTTTTTAAGGCTGTACATCTATCGGATATCCTACTCATGTTATATATATGATGCATATGGTCCTTGGTTGAACTGCAAGAATCATGTAAGATGCTCCGCAAATCAATTACTACGCCTACTGCCATAAGCTTACCGCCAATGTGTCACCTATATAGGACCCCAGATCTATGAAAAAGGTCCACCCAATAGTGAAAATTCTATGATGAGAAAATCAGGTTCATCCATTCAAAGGTTTGGCCAAACCTGCCCATATCATTGGTCGGCCAGTCATTGATTTGAATGGTGTGACCCACCTGATATTTGGATAGTATGAATTTCATGCTAAATGGTAGTCATGATGAGACAGACCTTCTGAACGGCTCGGATATCCTTACTCATTTGCCACATTGGCGGCAAATTGGTCAGTAATGTAAGCGTATATATGGTACTGGGACAGTATCTGATCATATCACCCATCTAGTCGGATGATCCAATCCATCTTTGATTTGGCCTTTTTTTCTACAATTATCCTTTTTCCAACCTATCGATGGGATTGTCACGATAGCCTAACAAAACTGATTCTTTAGAATCATAAGCAATCTATGATGGGCCCTAACAAATAGATGGATCAAATTGTTGTAAAAAATTATTTTTATGTAAACAATCTTGACCGTTCAATATGAAAGACATTGATCAAATTTTGTATATGTATCAAATCGCTATATTGTTTGCATGTTAGATCTAACCAATAGTCTATAAGTTATAGTTCTGTAAGATCACTAGATCTCCCTTTCATTATTATTATTTTATTTTGTGTAAGTTAGTATATTTCTCTATTTGATAGGATTATATCAAAGATGCTATGCTTTGCAGTTTAGGAGCGGACAAAGGAACACTGACGGCAGGCATTTTGGTTAGAAAATTGGGTTAGCTAAAAGGATATCTGACTTCCTCAACCACTCCCCCACGATGCCCTGGACTGTTTTTCACGTCCTAATTTAGGGTGGAATGCTGAGTATACTCGTTCAAATTGCACTCGCCTCATACTTTTAAAGTGGGGATGTGAGGATGCGTTTAGTACAAAATCGAATTTTCATCAAGTGATCTTGATCATTGATTAAAAATACTTTCAATGTGATCGATAGGTGGGTAACACTAATACATAACAAGAAAATGGTTAAAAGTATTTGGTCAATGTTATCAATTCTATGTACTCATGGCCCACCTGGTTATCAGGTTGGCCTGATTAGTGATAGAGACAGTGACACGGTGAGCACCTCCTTTCTGGTACAGTTGACCTTCATTTTCAGGCATGAGGCACAAACTTCATCAAATGTTCTTCAGGTGATTTAATTAATTAATATATTTAAGGGCAAGAAACTTTTATTATCAACAAAGTGAAACCCTTAAAATATTAAAAACAAAGATACGAGAGGCAATAGAAAACAAAGAGAGGAAACCTTTATCCCGGACAAAGAAAACAAAGTAAGAGAGGAAATACCACACCCCAGGTAAATAAAAAGAAAAGAAATAAGCCACGTTCCGAATCAAGTGGGAAATAAAAAAAAAAAAAAACTAAAGAGAAAAGCTAGGAAAAGCCCAAACCGTAGGCCTTAGATAATTAGTACAAACTTGCTAACTCAATAGAAGATAAAATCTTAATATCATAGGAAGAAGAAACATTAGCAAGCTTTAAGAGGTTTCTTTTACTAGAATTTGAAATAATATTCACGTGGACTCTCCTCTCAACAGAAAGAGAATGAATAGCACGGGGAAAAAGTTTCATGATCCAGGAAAATAAGGGTGGATCAGAAATCACAAACAAACATTCCCATCATTAATCTCAAGGGAAATATTTAAAATATTAGAGGGGAAAAATCTTGCAAAATCAAAATGAAGGATTTTATGACTCTTGTCTTTAAGACCAATGAGGTCTTCCTCACATATCGCCACCCACACAGCTCTCGAGTTAGAGGAAAAGTCCAGGAGGCCCACTTTAACATTAGTTATGTCAGCACAAACAAAACACCAAGGATTAATAATGGGTCCTCCAAGCTGGAGGAAATGAGCTGATGTAGAGTAGAATGGGCACTAGTGAGAAGATCCTAGCACGTGGAGAAGACATTGACATCGGGTGTCTAGTAATAATGCCTAAATATTGTATATTTATGCTCTAAATTACATTTATTTTCTAAATATTTAAGTGATAATTTGATATATATATTTCATGCGAGGAGATTTTAAACTTAAAAACGAATACATACTTAAAAGGAAGAATTAAAGTTCAAAAGAATAATTAATAAATAATTGAAAATTTGGAGGACATTAATGAAGAATTCAAGTGCCAAAGATCCAAGAAAATTAAGGACAAAGGAAAGAGAAAAGATTGAAAAATAATGCAGTGTTATAATAAAAATAACAGACTATTTGGTCCCACTTGAGGTTGGTTCGGTATGACCGAATGTGCACAGAGCACTCTAGCAAGAAAAAGTAATTTTCAAAGTAAATTCAGCTCGACACTTAGGTACGACCGAAGACATGTTCGGTGGCACCGAATGAGGTTCACTGTGACCTAAAGAAGAAAGGTTTTAGATAGATTTTTATGAAATTCAAGTGCAGCCGAAGGAATCTTTGACTAGACTCGGGGTGACTTTGATGTGACCGGATGTGACTATCGATGTAACCGAAGTGTAACATAAATATGTAAAATTGAAGTTGGTTGCAAGTCAGTGCGAGTTTTTCCTATTTAAATGGGTGTTCTAAGCCTTTTAAAGCATGAATTAGGGCTTATGAGAAAGACCTAGGGGTGGCAGGGCTTCCATGAAGCCGTCCTTCTTCTTCGATCCCTCAAATTTACTTTATTTTTTTTAGTTTTTTTACTTTTCTTTCTAAGATATTAGTCCTGTTAGGCTAATCTCTTTGTTAAGGCTAAGTTATAAAGCTTGTAGTTAATTACAAAATTATTTAGTTTATTTGATTCAATAACAATGGATTCAATGATGATAAGTAGATTGAAATAGATTTAGATTTACTTTAAAGCCTTTGAGTTGTCTATTTCTAGATTTATTATTCCCTGTGGGCATAATGAATGCTTTGATTTAACAATTATTTAGCCTGTATTAAAGAATGATTTAATCCGTATAATTGGTTGATCTATTATCGCTTAAGGGTGCTTTAGATGCCTTCGATTCCCTGTAATTGAGATCCAAGTGCTTCATGAAAGAATCTTTCAATTGAATTCATATTCTTATTAGTGTTAATGATTGGTTTATCATAATTATCTTCGGATTGGATAGGATAAGACTTTGATTCCAATTGAGTTATACATTAAATCAGTGAATGAGATATTATGATTACTATGAGTAGATTCTTGAAACCTTAATCTTTTATTTATTTGTTTTAAAATCCTTTTTTATCTCGATGGATTAAAAACCTAGACAAACCGTTAGATTTAGACTAATTCTAGGTCGTGTTCCCCATTTCGTGAGGATTCGACCTTGGTCTCTTTGAGTTATTACTGCATCGCAGCCCTGCACTTAAAGTTGTCAACCCTTAGGTTAGAGCAAGTTTTTGGTACCCTTGTTAGGGAGTGGCACGAACACAATTAGGTTTGGGCTTTCTAGTTTGATTTCTATTTTAGGTCAGAATTTTCTATTTTTATATAACCTAGGGTTTCATTTATTTCAGAATTTTGTTTTTAGGGTTTATTTTATTTCAGATTTTTTAGCATCACTAACATCGTTTACTTACCTTTATTTATATGATCTTCAAGTCTAGTTTTTTCCTACTGGTAACATCCCTCCTTACTCCCTCTAATTGTTTTTCTTAATTTCTGTAGGATTTTTTTCACTTTTAGGTTTAAGTTCAGAAATAGGGTTTTGTCATTTTCATGCTGGAGTGGACATAGAATACTCTAATCAACTTCTGAGAGACGAGATATTAATTGAAGGGCGGTCAGATCATCATGTTAAGAAACACTCTATGTCTCGTAAATTAATTGAAACCACGATCGAGGGTCGATCAGGATATGATGTTCCACTGGTTAAGAAGACAATGCGTGATTATATGGGTGAGAACATTTATCATCAACCATTGAGTACACCCACTTATGACCTATATGATCTTGATTGGTAGAACTGTCAAAGCTTAAACTAGAGAGGTATACCAACCATAAATTCTAATGACTATCCCCATGAGCTTCCTACTTATGAGATCCCACAAAAAAATAACCCAAGAGGTTCCGGTTCAAAGTTTCATGGATGCTTAAGAGCAAGTAAATTAAAACATCATACAAACATTTCAAAACATCAGAACATCATTAGAGATGTTTGCATCCACTATTCAAAGAATTCAGTCACACCTTATTGATGAAGAAGAGGCTTGTCCAGCCCAACCTCATCCCAATCTAAAAATACAATGCGAGGAGAGTGATGTTAACTTGCTTGTTGAGCATATATTGAATTTGAGAATGAGGAGTTAGAGTATGCTCAAGAACCTATGGATCAGTTTTCCTAAGGGTTCATCTCATTTACATTTCTAGTTAATGATAGAGAGATACATGGAATTTTTTAAATGATGATGTTGGTATAATCCACCAACATGACATGTTTGATTCCATTGTGGAGAGCGAACCCATTTTCACTGAATGTCCCGATTCTCTAGAAGTTTGCTTGGCACACTTTGAGGATTCTAATGATAACATGATTAAAGAAATAGTGAATGCCTTGCAAAACTTTACTCCAATAGTTGACATTAACTGGGGGAATCATTATTTTGAAGTACCTCCTTCCACGAATCCTGAATGTTTACTAAAATTGCGGTAATGACCGCTTAAGTTGAAATGGGAATATGCCAATATGTCTTAGGAGGTGGGGGGTGAATAGGACATTTTAGTATTTTATGATAATTTAAAATCCTATCAATCTTTTCCTAAGAAAATATGCATGCATCAGGATTACTTTAAGGTAACTCTAATGGCTTCCAAGCCAAATAGAGGATCCAGTCATAAAACTATTTGAAAGATAAACAAGATGCAAATCATAGTTTATGATGGATGTGACTGTGTGTGAGGTGTGATCTCAGATAATCAAATATGAAAACATTTAAGGAAATCACACAAGCAATAGAGGAAAATAACAATCTCAAACATAGTTATTTTTATAGTGGTTCGACTACTTGTCTACTCCACTTCCGGTGAACGCGCTTAACCCTTGAGTGTACTGGATCTCACTAACGGAGGTTTCACAATAGGTTCACCTTAAACCGGAGGTTTCAAATCAGGTTCACCTCAAACCAGAATAACCTACACTAGGCTGACTCTAACGTGTCTATAGGAGACAGTTTATGCCCCACAGAGGAGCAAGGGTCAACACACAACACCCGAATTTTACGCCACACAAGCCAAAGATCTACACAAGGAACCTCACTAGTTTCTGCTCCCATGAGCAAGGGTCAACACAAAGCACCTGAGTTTTAGACCACACAGGTCAAGGACCTACACAAGGGCTTAAGAGTTTATGCAATCCACAGAGCAAGGTTCAACACAAAGTACTCCCACGTACGCTCCCGTTAGAGGCCTCCTATGAGGAATTAAAAAGAGTGAGAAACACCTTAGACCCAATCCTACAGAAGGAATGATCACAAGGGTCCTCTGGACTCTAATGACTTACAAATAAGTAAATGAGCCCTATTCAGCACGTTAGTGAAGATATCCTCCTTTGACAATGAAGAATCTTCATGTCGCGCCCTAAACCCGGAAATCGGATTCATAGGAATCCCGATCGTCGAATTCGGTGCCGACAGCCTCTGCAGTACCCCATTCTTAACTCCTAGCGTCCATACGCCAAATTCCGATCCTGGGATCTTACAAGGAGGAGTTTTTTTTGTATATTTAACTTGTAATAAGCATAACCACAAGATTACTCAATTCACAAAGGTAGTATCATCATCATATATCCACTAATATAATCATTTGAGTATAATGCTGAAAGGAAAATACATAAATCAAAAATCAAGCTCCAGAAGGCCGCTACACGCTCCGACTCAATACTGCCGCAACCTAACATCACCTGCACGCATCTATCGTGCATAAGCTTATAGAAAGCTTAGAGGGTAGTGTAAGTGTGTGCACAAGGTAAGTGCCAAGTATTCAATACAATGCCATCATCATATAGTACCAGAAATACTGGTAATCCATAAGTCATACAATATCGGAATAAGCAGAAATACTGACAAGATCATGAATTATCAAAGCAAGCAGAAATACTGACAAGATCATGAATTATCAAAGCAAGCAGAAATACTGACAAGAGCAGGAATTATCAGAGTAAACAGAAATACTGACAAGATCATAAATCATACAATATCAGAAATACTAGCAAGTTCATAAAAATCATACGAAGTCAAAGTAATACTAAAACATACTGATCGGCCCATAAATACCATCAACCTTATCTAGGCTATGTGATGCAGAAATATAATAAAAATAATATCATATACTGATGAAGTAATGTAAATCATTTATGCAATGCGGAGATAGCAAACCAAATATCAGATGTCGATGATGCAATGCAATATACAAATCTTGATGAGTCCACGAATACCGTCAGCCGTATCTAGGCAGTATAAATGAAGAAATATAGTAACCCCAAATGTCATATGTTGAAGATGTAATGCGATATACGGTGCAAATGGAATGACCATGCTGGAGGGTGAAGATGGGATGATAGTAAATAGTATTGCAGGCTATGGGGTCCATCACAAGGGACTACTATCCAAATCAGTCACATACCTAAATTTGGATAGTCAGACTCAATGTGGTAAACTCCTGAACTCAGGTTAGTCGCGCGCCCAACCGAAATCCTGGCCATTGCGAAGGTACACGTAACAAAAGTTTCGCACCACCAACCCAAGTGGATAATGAATGAATGAATGAATGAGTATGCAACTCCTGCTCAATAAGTCCACATATCAATACGGTTCCTTTATGGGATCATCACCGGGGTCGATTACACTCTACGCCAGTTGTCGCCCCTATCCAAGCGCACAACTGGGTAAGTGGAAGAGACCTCACTATCCGCCTGCCAATATCGGGCCCGACTCGTTGATAACGGATCCATTCCTTAAGCTGGTCAGACTCAACCTGGATATTGTCCCCTCACTCAGCGGGTAAGGTCACACCCCCTCCCAACCGATAGCGACACAGTGGGAGACGCGGCCTACTGGTATACGGCCCTCATGCGCTCATATACATCCACTTGGTCTCGACGTTGGGGCATCTACTGGCCATCGAGGTTTAGAGATTTTCACCCAGGGACATTTAGGATGCCCGTATGGTAGAACCAAACATTTCTAGTATCCCATCTAGCCATCTACGATATACCTGTGGAGGCTACGACCTTAATATCGCTAGGGCGTACAGTAGTCATATCACAAAATGCGTGATGCATGAGTCATACAATCCAGCCATACATCAATCTTACGCATGTCGTGCACTCATGTGAGATAATCTCTACCTATCAGGGAGTCTCATATCAACCTGCCCAATGACATATGCAATGGTCAATCACATCTCATAACAAACATGCAGATGATGTGTATGGGCATTTATCATGGTGTTATGCTTCACATACTCATAATCGGTATCAATAACCAACATCGACAATCGGCCTCGATAATGTGGACATTTAACCAACATTGCCTCCAAAGAATGGCTCGCATAGAGCCTAACATATAATAGACCCATGGCCTCACGCAAAGGCAAAATATACAACACCATGGGCCTTACTCAAGAGTTTAGTACATCACGATGGGCCTTTCACATGGGCCCAACATATATCACAGTGGGCTACATCGCCTGGCCCTCAAATGCATCACAATGAGCCTTATCACATAGGCCTCATATATATATCACATTGGGCCTTAAACATGGGCTGAATACTCATCACAATGGGCCCCAAATATGGGCCGAATGCACATCACAATGGGCCTCAAATATAGGCTGCATATATATCACATTGGGCCTCGGCCATCGTCCTGTATCGACAATCGGAATTCGCAAATCGGTCACGTCAATCGGAATCGATAATCGGCCACGACAATCAGAATAAATTGATAATCGGAGTCGGTAAATCGGTCACGACAATCGAAATCGGCAATCGGTCATAATAATCAGCCTCGATCGCTAATCGGTAATCGGCCACGACAACCGAAATTGATCGATAATCGGAATCGGCAAATCGGTCATGACAATCGGAATTGGCAATCGGTCATGACAATCGAAATCGATCAATAATCAGAATCGGCAAATCGGTCACGACAATCGGCATCGGCAATCGGTCAAGACAATTCGGAATCGATCGATAATCATAATTGGCAAATCGGTCATGTCAATCAGAATCAGCAATCGGTCATGACAATCGGCATCAATCGATAATTAGAATCAGTAAATCGGTCACAACAATCGAAATTGATTGATAATTAGAATCGGCAAATCGGTCACGTTAATCAGAATCGATCAATAATCATAATCGGTAAATCAGTCACGTCAATCAGAATCAATAATCGGTCATGACAATCGGCATCGATCGATAATCAGAATTAGCAAATCGGTCACGACAATCAGAATTGGCAATCGGTCACGATAATAAAAAATTGATCGATAATCAGAATCAGGAAATCGGTCACATTAATCAATCGGCAATCGGTCACGACAATCGATAATCGAAATCGGTAATCGGCAGTCGGAATCGGCCTCGACCCCGATAATCGAAATCGGCCTCGATGAGAATGGGCCTAACGAGGCCTAAGGGAAGGTCACAATATGGACATTCAACCATCATTGCCCATCAATGTGGACGTTTAACCAACATTGTTCACAAGGAATGGCCCACATAGAACCAAACATATAGTGGGCCCATGGCCTCACACAAGGGTCTCATACATCAAGTGGGCTACATCTCATGAGCCGAAAATACATCTCAATGGGCCTCATCATATGGGCCATAATCACATCACATCAGGCCTTGCCTATGGGCCTCAAATACATCACAATGGGCCACAACCCATGGGCTTCAAATACACAATAGGTGGGCCCTACACATGGGCCTAATATACATCACAGGTGGGCCCTGCACATGGGCCTCATACACATCATGTGGGCTGCATCAATGGGCCGCACTAATGGGCCTTATGTACATTGCAATGGACCATAACCCATGGGCCTTGATTACATCACAATGGGCCCTCGCAAATATCAAGGTAGGCCTCAATAACAGGCCAAAAATTCATCAAGGTGGGCCTCCGCAAATGGACCTCATGTATATATCAAGGTGGACCTCAACGATTGGCCACAAGTACATCAATATATACAATATAAATATATGAATCATCTCAAAGGATCAACTGGACTGCACTCCAAAATTTTAGTGGTGACAATCGTACCATTTATTTTCCATCCAACCTGATCATAAGGTCACAATGATCTGAAAGGGGTTTTAATGGTGGATAGTCAAACCCACTGATTTCCATAGTGTGGTCCACCTAATCCTAGATCTATCTTATTTTTAGCCTTAAGCCTTAAGACAAGTTTGTCAAATGGTAGACGGTTTGTGTCACGCCTCAAACTCGGAAACCGAGCTCAAAAAATTTCCGATTGCCGAATCCGGTGCCGACAACCTCCGTAGTAACCCATTCTCTGCTCCCAACACGCATGTGCCAGATTCCGATCCTGGGATCCTACAAGGAGGATTTTCTAACGTGCATTTGTCTCATAAGAAGCATAACCACAAGTATACCCAAATCACAAGAACAACATCATCATCACATATCCACTAATATAAACATTTAAATACAATGCTGAAAGGGGAAATACATATGTCAAAATTAAAGCTCCAGAAGTCCACTGCACGCTCCAAGCTCAACGCTGCGGCAACCTAACGCCACCTGCATGCATCTGTCGTGCATAAGCTTACAGAAAGCTTAGTGGGTGGTGAATGTGTGTGCACAAGGTAAGTGCCCAGTAACCAATATCAGAGTAATCAGAGTAAGCAGAAATACTAACAAGCCCATAAATCATATAATATCCGAAATACTAGTAAGTTCATAAATCATGCGATATCAGAGTAATGCGAAGACATGCTAATAGGCCCATAAATACCATAAGCCTTATCTAGGCTATGTGATGTAAAAATATAATAAACCAATATCATATATTGATGAAGGAATGTAGATCAGCTATGCAATGCGGAGGCAGTAAGCTAAATACTATGTGTTGAGGGTGCAATGCAATATGCGATGCGAACGAAATGACCAAGCTGAACTGTGAAGTCGGGATGGTAGTACGTAGTATCGCAGGCTACGGGGTCTATCACAAAGGGCTTCTATCCAAACCAGTCCCATACCTAAATTTAGATAGTCAGACCCAATGTGGTAGACTCCTGATTTCAGGTTAGTCGCGCGCTCAACCGAAATCTTGGCCATGCGAAGGTATACAATAATTAGTTGCACACCACCAGCCTGAGTGGATAGTGAATGAAATGAATGTATGAGTATACAACTCCTACTCAATAAGTCCACATATCAGTACGGTTTCTCTTTGGAAAATCACCGGGGTCTATTACACTCCAAACCAGATTGCCGCCCCATCGCGCACAACAAGGTGAGTGGAAGAGACCTCACTATCCGCCTGCCAATATCGGGCTCGGTTCGTCGATAGCGGACCCATTACCCCCTCCTCTCCGGCAGGTAAGGCCGTACCCCCTTTCAACCGACCACGATACAGTGGGAGACGCGGCCTAACGGTATACGGCCCTCATGCGCTCATGCATCCACTCGGTCTAGACATTGGAGTAACCTCTGGAACCAAGAGGGTTTAGGGACTTTCACCCAGGGATATCTATAGCACCCCATGTAGAATAGATTTTCGGTGTACCTGTGGAGGTTATGACCCTGATGTCGTTAGGGTGTATAGTAATCACAACACACAATGCAAGATGCATGAGTCATACAAATCAGTCATGCATCAATCCTACGCATACCGTGTACTCATGTGAGACAATTTACGCCTATCAGGAAGTCTCATAACAAGATGCCCAATGACATATGCAATGATCAACCACATCTCATAACAAACATGCAGATGATGCGTATGGGCATGTATCGTGATGCTATGCTGTCACATACTCATAATTGGCATCAATAACGGGCACCAACAATCGACCTCAACAATGTGGACATTTAACCAACATTGGCCCCAAGGAGTGGCCCACATAGAGCCTATCATATTGTAGACCATGACCTCACACAAGGGCCTAATACACATCACAATGGGCCTCATATAGGTCTCGACAATCGGCCTCAGCAATCGAAATCAGCCTCAACAATCAGAATCGACCTATACAATCAGCCTCGACAATCGGAATCGACCTATACAATTGGCCTCGACAAATCGGAATCGATACTCAGCCTCGACAATTGGAATCGGCTTATACAATCGACCTCGACAATCGAAATCGACCTTGATACTTGGCCTCGACAATTGGAATCGGTCGATAATCAGAATCGGCAAATCGGTCACGTCAATCAGAATCAGCAAATCGATCACATCAATTGGAATCGGCAATCGGTCACGACGATCGGAATCGATCAATAATCAGAATTGGTAAATCGGTTACGTCAATCAGAATCGACAATCAGCTACTACAATCAGGATCGATCGATAATCAGAATCGGTAAATTGGTCACGTCAATTGGAATCGGCAATCGGCTACGACAATCGGGATCGATCAATAATCAGAATCGGCAAATCAGTCACGTCACTTGGAATCGCCAATCGGCTACGATAATCGAGATCGATCAATAATCAGAATCGACAAATCGGTCAAGATAATCAGAGCCACGATAATCAGGATTGATCGATAATCAGAATCGATAAGTCGGTCATGTCAATAGGAATCGGCAATCGGTACGACAATCGGGATCGATAGATAATCAGAATCAGCAAATCGGTCACGATAATCGGGATCGATAGATAATTAGAGTCGGTAAATCGGGATCGACAATCGGCTACGACAATCGAGATTGATCGATAATCAGAATCGGTAAATTGGTCACGACAATCAGAGCCACGACAATCAGGATCGATCGATAATCAGAATCGACAAATCGGTCATGTTAATCGGAACCGGCAATCGGTCACGACGATCGGAATAGATCGATAATCAGAATCAGCAAATCGGTCACGTCAATCGAAATCAACAAACCGAATCAGCCTTGTCAATCAGACTCGACAAACAGAATCGACCTCGTCAATCGGACTCAGCCTCGACGATCGGAATCAACCTCAATAATCGGCCTCGATAAACGAAATCGGCCGAACAAGGCCTAAGGGAAGGTCACAATGTGGACATTAAACCATTATTGCCATACAATGTGGCCATTAAACCATCATTGCTCCCAAGGCATGGCCCTCCATAATCATCATTACATAGATCGTGGAGTAATCACACATCGCAATAAACCTCATATACATCGAGCCAGCTATATCACATGGGCCGCACCAGTGGGCCTCATATACATCAAGTGGACCGCGCCCACGGGCCACACTAATGGGCCTCGTATATCTCAAATGGGCCGAATCAATGGGCCTATTATACATCACGTAGGCCGCAACAACGGACCATAAACAAATCAAAGGTGGGCCTCACAGATGGGCCACAAACATATCAAAGGTGGGCCTCACAGATGGGCCATAACTACATCAAGATGGGCCTCATACACATACCAAGGTGGGCCTCAATGGACGGCCATGAATAAATCAAAATGAGCCCCATACATATACCAAGGTGGGCCTCAATGGGTGGCTACAAATAAATCAAGATGGGCCCCATACATATACCAAGGTGGGCCTCAAAAGGCAGCCCACGATTGGGCAAAATAGGTAGATAGTGGGTCCAACACATGCATCATGGTGGAGCCCACATCACCGTTCGAATTGTCCAGCACTGTCTGGATGGTGTGGATAATAATACACATATCAAAGTGGTTCACCATCCAGATGGTGGACGCATGGACAAGGCACATACATCATATAACTGGTGCTTCCAAAACCAACGGACGGTGTAGGTATAACACCTACCTCATGTGGAACCCATAGAACTGTTGCATTAACAATGGCTAAGTAGGTGGTGGGGCCCACAGATAGACGGTTTGGATATGCATTATGTGGGCCCCATGTCCATGTGGATGGTAAGTATGAGGCACGTACATCATGATGGCTCCCACGTGCTGGGTAGCAGCATGTCAACAAAAGGGTCCCACCGTCCCAGCCTACTGGACGGTGGGGATAAATCCCATATACATTTAATATAGGTCCTACCGTCCTTACCTCTAGACGGTGGAGACAACACTCGCATCAGGATGGCTCCACACGTACAACACGTGGGTCCCACTGCCATCTCAATAACGGCTGGATGGTCTAGATTAGACCCATACATTTGGTGGGTCCCACAGGCCTGCTAGCGTCATAATACCAGCCGTATAGCTGGTGTGAGTACAGTAGCCAACCTGCTTCCATACAAGGTGGGTTCCACCATCCATGGCAAACACATACATCATTGTGGGTCCCACGTGGGGCCCACCTTATGTTTATTTACCGTCCAATCTGCTGACAAGGTCATACAGACTTGGATGAACAGGAAAACAAATTTCATAGTAATCCAAAACATCTATGACACCCAAAAAAGTTTTAATGGCAGACGTTCAATCACTCTGTTCCCTGTGATGTGGGCCACCTGAGAGCCGTATATGGCTGATTTTTGGACTGGTCACTGGTCAGAGGGAGGCCCACCAAATGCACGGCTTTGTTTTTCTACAAGTATCACAGAGGGGCCCATAGCTGGGACCCGTGGACCCTGCCCATTTCATGTCCAGCGTAGTAGCGCCTGCTGTTGACGTCGGCGGTAGCAGGTGCTGCCTAGTTTTTTTTTGACAAATTGGGTTTTTCTAAGGTTTTTCATGCGTGGGGTCCATATCAGAAGAATCCACCCCACCCACTGGTTTCTACAGTCTATAACAAATCCATCAAGCCCAATATTGGGCATGTTTTAATGTGTAGAAAATTTTAAATGAATTTAAATGGTGAAAATCAGTGTTTGCTAAGGTATGACCCACCAGATAGTCAGATCAACTTCATTTTTCAGCTTAACGCCTAAAATGAGTTGGGGAATGGAATAGATGGTTTGGATTAGGTCCATACATCAACGTGGGGCCTGCATAAGCTGCCCACCCAAAAGCTTGAACCAAGCTGATATCTTTGTGTTTTCTTGACAGCAACCACGCCGTCAGTCCATGCTTCACTGACGTCCAGCGTCCTGGATGGTTTTTGGATGCAACACATGTTAAGGTGGGCCCCACCTTCACATGTATGATTTAGGTGGGCCACTATATGCATGGATGGTGTGGATAAAACATTCATCAAGGTGGGGTCCATCCAAGTGGGCCACACAGCCACATCATTTCACATAATAGAAAATGAAAGAGCGAGGGAGAGAGAGAGATCGGAGTAGCGGAGGGGCCCTGCCACTATGGGCCCCTCTTTGATACAAATCATACATTAAGATGGGTCCCACCACAAGTGGGCCTCAAATCATCAAAATTAACAAATAAAATCACTCACCGTTGCAAACCTTCTTACCTCTTTGGTCTCCCCGAGCTCCAAGGGATGTGATTCAACGGTCGAGATTATCTTTAAAGGGTGAGGATGGGAGGTAAGAAGGTGGGTCACACAAGTATCCCCATGGAAGTCATGGACGTTGGGTGATCTCATGGTGCTTGGGAGAGAAATGAGAGAGAGATGAGAGAGAGAGAGGGAGGATGTAAGAAAGAAAGGGATGGGTGAGTGATGGGTGTACTTGAAAAGGGATGGGTGGAGAAAGGGAGAGTTGACTTTGGGTAATGTGACATGTACTTGATTAATTTGACATATTGTAGAGATTCTCTCGGTATTGCAACGCACGGCGTTTTTCTCGAACTGAATGCGGGCCCACATCTCCTGGACCGGGTATCGCCTTGGCGCGTAATATGCGGCGTCGGAACCGCGGCGACAGCGCGGTCACAATGGTATAAGTTTCGAATTGATCCGAGTCTGATATAAGGGACACGACTCACAATCGCACGCAAACGCCGATTACAAATCGCAGGTCGCTGGAATTCGACTGGGAGGACAGCGGAGGCTTGCGGAACGGTACGGTTAGGATACGTGTCTTACAGTTTGGATGCAACACATGCATCATTGTGGGTCCCCTAGGGATGAACGACATAGATATAATAGATGGGACTCATAGAACTTGGTGGCGTCAATATAGCAGCTATGTAGCTGGTGTGAGATACCCCAGCCAATCAAACGGGTGGGTCCCACTGATGGACGGTGTGGATGAAGTAGGTGGGACCCACAAATATACAGAATATATGTATATAATAGATAAATATATAATATTAAATTAATGTCCAGGCCCTGGAATGGGTGGACGAATGCACACATCAAGGTGTAGCCTACACGTGGGGTATGTCCCACCGTCCAAGTAATGGACGGTGAGGATAAGACCCGTACATCACGATGGTCCACAGCTAGACAGCATGGAGAGAACACACGCATCATGGGTCCCACCGTCCAGTGATGGGGATGGTGAGGACAAAACACATGCAACATGTGGGTTCCACCATCCATAGCCGTGGACGGTGTGAGTAAAACACATATCATTGTGGGTACCACGTGGGCCCCCCCATAATGTTTATGTGCAATCCAACCCGTTGGTAAGGTCATATGGACCTGGATGGAAAGGAAAAAAAATTTCATATTAATCCAAAACTTCTGTGATCCAAAAATGGGTTTCAATGGCAGTCGTTCAATCATAATGTTTCCCGCCGTGTGGGGCACTTAAACCACGTATACGACTGAAATTTGGAGGGGGCCCACTTCATGAAGGGGCATACAGAATGCATGGTGTAGATGTTCTATACCCATCATGGTGGGCCCACAGTTGGGACCGTGGGTCCCTGCTCGCCCGCTAGATGCAGCACCAGGCACTGCCTAATATATATATATATATATATATATATATATATATATATATATATATTATTTTTTTTCCTTTTCTTTGAAAAATGGAATTTTTAGGGTTTTTATACGTGGGGCCCACATCAGGTGAATCCAACCCATCCATTGCATTCCATGTCTCAAGATAGACCAAACAACCCAATTTTCAATATGTTTTGGAGGTGTATAAAGATCAGAGTGCATTTTAACGGTGAAAACTACTGTTTTCTAAACTATGGCCCATCAGATAGTCTGATTGACTTCATTTTTCGGCTCAACACCTAAAATGACATGGGGAATGGAATAGACAGCCTGGATTGGATTGATACATCAAGGTGGGGCCTATAAGAGTGGTCCACCTAAAGTTTAAAAATCAAACTGACACTTTTGTTTGCTTGTCAGTACACAGCACTGTCAGTTCACTCTTCACTTTGTGGCAACGTCTAGCGTCCCGGGACGCTGGAAGGTTGGGTCACACATATATTTAAGGTGGGCCCCACCCACAGACATGCTATCAGGGTGGGCCACCAATGGTTGGATGGTGCGGAAAATACACACATGACTGGTGGGTCCCACGTCCAGCACCATCTTTCAAGGTGGGTCCACGTTCCAACACCAAAAGAGAAGGAGAGGGAGAAATAGAGATAAGAAGGAAAGATCAGTGGAAATAGGAGGGACCTCGCTACTATGGGCCCCTCTATAAAACACATATATCAAGATGGGTCCCACATATGTGGGCCCTCAAATCACAAATCTAGTAATAAAATCACTCACCTCGAGATCTCTCCTTCCTTCTACCGCCAATGCATGATAGAGTCCCAAATAGACAATTTCAATAGTTGAGATGGGCTTAGGATGGTGGGAATAGATGGTAGAAAGGTGGGCCACACTACTCTCTCCCATGGAAGCCATGGACGTGAGTTGCTCCCATGGAGCTTGGGAGAAATGAGAGAGAGAGATGAGAGAGAGATAGATGATGAGAGAGAAGTGATGGGAGAGAGGGATGGTGAGTGATGTAAGTAGGTACTTTGTTATAAGAAAATGTTGACTTTTGGGGAGGATGGTTGTACTTGGGGATGGGTGTGAGTGATGATGAGTGATGGGAGTGTACTTGACATTTGATGTGATGGATTCTCTTGGGATTTACAACGCGCGGTGTTTTTCTCGAATTGAACACGAGCACACATCTCTTGGCCTGGGTATCGCCTTGGCGCGAGAGACGTGACATCGGAACCGCTGCAACGGCACGGTCACAAGGGTACAAGTTTCGAGTTGGGTCGACTCAGATATACGGGACACGACTCAGGACCCCGTGCAAATGCCGGTAACAGATCGCGGGTCACTGGAATTTGATAGGGAGGACCGCGGAAGCCTACAGAATGGTACGGTGTAGGATACGGGCCTTATAGATCTCCACACCTAATAAAAATTTCATCCTCAAAATTTACAGAACAGACAAGGGAAGAGGAAACATAATCAAGTATATAAGTCAAGACACAATCAATCTACCAAAGGATAAAGATAGCGCTCTCTAATCTCAACCTCGCCCTCCCAAGACGCATCATCAATATTATGGTGACTCTACTAAACCTCGGATCCTGAATCAGATACGATCGGACTTGAATACTATATAACTTTACAATCTTAACAGTAGGGAGCTATATCAGAAAATCTCTAAGTTATTCGAACTCGGGGATATAACCATTCTAAGTTCTCAACAATCATAGGGTGAAGGGTAGCTATCAGCAGATATGTAATGTTATCTTAAGGTATTCCTAAGTTATGCTTTGATACCATCTTCTGTCACGCCCTAAACCCAGAAATCGAATTCACAGGAATCCCGATGGCTGAATCTGGTGCCGACAGCCTCCATAGTACCCCATTCTCGGCTCCTAACGTCCATACTCCAGATTCCGATCCTAAGATCCTACAAGGAGGATTTTTTTTGTACATTTAACTCGTAATAAACATAACCACAAGATTACCCAATTCACAAAGGCAACATCATCATCACATATCTACTAATATAATCATTTGAGTACAATGCTGAAAGGAAAATACATAAATCGAAAATCAAGCTCCAAAAGGCTGCTGCACGCTTCAAACTCAATACTGCTGCAACCTAACATCACCTGCACACATCTATCGTGCATAAGCTTATAGAAAGCTTAGAGGGTAGTGTAAGTGTGTGCACAAGGTAAGTGCTAAGTATTCAATACAATGCCATCATCATACAGTACCGAAAATACTGGTAATCCATAAGTCGTACAATATCGGAATAAGCAGAAATACTGACAAGATCATGAATTATCAAAGCAAGCAGAAATACTGACAAGATCATGAATTGTCAAAGCAAGTAGAAATACTGACAAGAGCAGGAATTATCAGAGTAAACAAAAATACTGACAAGATCATAAATCATATAATATCAGAAATACTAGCAAGTTCATAAAAATCATACGAAGTCAGAGTAATACGAAAACATACTGATAGGCCCATAAATACCATCAGCCTTATCCAGGCCATGTGATGCAGAAATATAATAAAAACAATATCATATACTGATAAAGTAATGTAGATTAGCTATGCAATGCGAAGACAGTAAACCAAATATCAAATGTCGATGATGCAATGCAATTTGTAAATCCTGATGAGTCCACGAATACCGTCAGTCGTATCTAGGCAGTATAAATGAAGAAACATAGTAACCCCAAATGTCATATGTTATGGATGTAATGCGATATGTGGTGCGAATGGAATGACCATGCTGGTGGGTGAAGTTGGGATGATAGTACATAGTATCGCAGGCTATGGGGTCCATCACAATGGACTTCTATCCAAACTAGTCCCATACCTAAATTTGGATAGTCAGACTTAATGTGGTAAACTCCTGATCTCAGGTTAGTTGCGCGCCCCAAACGAAATCTTAATCATTGTGAAGGTACATGTAAAAAATCATTGCGCACCACCAGCCTGAGTGGATAGTGAATGAATGAATGAATGAGTATGCAACTCTTGCTCAATAAGTCCACATATCAGTACGGTTCCTCTCTGGGATCATCACCGGGGTCTATTACACTCTGCGCCAGCTTACCGCCCCTATCCAAGCGCACAACTGGGTAAGTGGAAGAGATCTTACTATCCGCTTGCCAATATCGGGCTTGGCTCATCGATAGCAGACCCATTCCTCAAGCTGGTTAGACTTTACCTAGATATTGCTCCCTCATTCAGGCGGGCAAGGTCACACCCCTTCAAAATGACCGTGACACAGTGGGAGATGCGGCCTACTGATATACGGCCCTCATGTGCTCATATACATCGACTCGGTCTCGACGTTGGGGCATCTCCTAGCCACGGAGGTTTAGGGATTTTCACCCAGGGGCATCTATGATGCCCGTATACTAGAACCAAATATTTTCGGTGTCCCATCTGACCATCCACAATATGCCTGTAGAGGCCATGGCCCTAATATCGCTAGGGCGTACAGTAGTCATATCACAAAATGCGTGATGCATGAGTCATACAATCCAGTCATACATCAATCCTACGCATGCCGTGCACTCATGTGAGATAACCTCTGCCTATCAGGGAGTCTCATATCAACCTGCCCAATGACATATGCAGTGGTCAATCACATCTCATAACAATCATGCAGATGATGTGTATGGGCATGTATCATGGTGCTATGCTGTCACATACTCATAATCGGTATTAATAACCGGCATCGATAATTGGCCTCGACAATGTGGATATTTAACCAACATTGCCTCCAAGGAATGGCTCGCATAGAGCCTAACATATAATAGACCCATGGCCTCACGCAAAGGCAAAATATACAACACCATGGGCCTCACTTAAGAGCTTAATACATCACGATGGGCCTTTCACATGGGCCTAACATACATCACAGTGGGCTACATCGCCTGGCCCTCAAATGCATCACAATGAGCCTCATCACATAGGCCTCATATATATCACATTAGGCCTTAAACACGATTGAGTACTCATCACAATGGCCCCTAAATATGGGCCGAATGCACATCACAATTGGCCTCAAATACAGGCTGCATATATATCACATTGGGCCTCGGCAATCGGCCTGTATCGACAATCGAAATCGGTAAATCGATCACATCAATCGGAATCGGCAATCGGCCACGACAATTAGAATCGATCGTTAATTGGAGTCAGCAAATCGGTCGCGGCAATCAAAATCGGCAATCGGTCATAATAATCGGCCTCGATCGCTAATCGGCAATCGGCCATAACAACCAGAATCAATCGATAATCAGAATCGGTAAATTAGTCATGACAATTGGAATCGACAATCGGTCACGACAATCAAAATCGATCGATAATCAGAATTGGTAAATCGGTCAAGACAATCGGCATCAGGAATTGGTCACGATAATTCGGAATCAATCGATAATCATAATTAGAAAATTGGTCACGTCAATCAAAATCAGCAATTGGTCATGACAATCGGCATCGATCGATAATCAGAATCAGCAAATCGGTCATGACAATCGGAATTGGCAATCGGTCACGACAATTGAAATTGATCGATAATCAGAATCGACAAATCGGTCACATTAATCAAAATCGATCAATAATCATAATCGGCAAATCAGTCACGTCAACAAGAATTGGCAATCGGTCACGACAATCGGCATCGATCGATAATTAGAATCAGCAAATCGGTCACGACAATCGAAATTGGCAATCAGTCACGACAATCGAAAATTGATCAATAATCAGAATCGATAAATTGGTCACGTTAATCAGAATCGGCAATCGGTCATGACAATCGATAATCGAATTTAGTAATCGACAGTCGGAATTAGCCTCGACCCCAATAATCGAAATCGGCCTCGATGAGAATGGGCCTAACGAGGCCTAAGGAAAGGTCACAATATGGACATTCAACCATCATTGCCCATCAATGTGGACGTTTAACCAACATTGTTCCCAAGGAATGACCCACATAGAACTAAACATATAGTGGGCCCATGGCCTCACAAAAGGGTCTCATACATCAAGTGGGCTACATCTCATGGGCCGAAAATACATCTCAATGGGCTCATTATATGGGCCATAATCACATCACATCAGGCCTTGCCTATGGGCCTCAAATACATCACAATGGGCCACAACCCATGGGCTTCAAATACATAATAGGTGGGCCCTACACATGGGCCTAATATACATCACAGGTGGGCCCTGCACATGGGCCTCATACACATCATGTGGGCTGCATCAATGGGCCACACTAATGGGCCTTATGTACATTGCAATGGGCCATAACCCATGGGCCTTGATTACATCACAATGAGCCCTCACAAATATCAAGGTAGGCCTCAACAATAGGCCACAAATACATCAAGGTGGGCCTCCTCAAATGGGCCTCATGTATATATTAAGGTGGGCCTCGACGAATGGCCACAAGTACATCAATATATATAATATAAATATATGAATCATCTCAAAGGATCAACTGGACTGCACTCTAAAAAAAATAGTGGTGACAATGATTTCCACCATTAAAATTCTCAAGGCCCACCGTATCATTTATTTCCCATCCAATCTGATCATAAGGTCACAATGACCTGAAAGGGGTTTTAATGGTGGATGATCAAACCCACTGATTTCAATAGTGTGGTCCACCTAATCTTAGATCTGTCTTATTTTTAGCCTCCAACCTTAAGACAAGCTTGCCAAATGGTGGACGGTTTGGATGCATCACATGCATCATTGTGGGTCCCCTAGTGATGAATGACATAGATAGAATAGATGAGACCCATAAAACTTGGTGGTGTCAATATAGCAGCTATGTAGCTGGTGTGAGATACCCCAGCCAATCAAACGGGTGGGTCCCACTGATGTACGGTGTGGATGAAGTAGGTGAGACCCACAAATATACAAAATATATGTATATAATACATAAATATATAATATTAAATTAATGTCCTGGCCTTGGATAGGCTGGACGAATGCACACATCAAGGTGTAGCCTGAACGTGGGGTATGTCCCACTGTCCAAGTACTGGACGGTGAGGATAAGACCCGTACATCACGGTGGTCCACAGCTGGACAGCATGGAGAGAACACACATATCATGGGTCTGTAAGTGCTATAGTTTTTATCCCTGTCTGTTGTCAAATTTGTGATGACAAAATCACTGTTATGTTATATATAACTTGCTTAAGTGAAGCTCTTTCAAAGATCAACATTCATGAACAAGCTAAGCTCACAACAAGCAAAGCTCTCAAGTACAAGACTTAAGATCTTGAATGAAAGGAACTGCTCACAAGACAAGACTCAAGCTGAACTCAAGACTCAAGCTGAACTCAAGACTCAAGCTGAAACTCAAGCCACTTTCAAGATTGAGTTACATGAAGAGTTCAACTACATCAAGACTTCAAGACTGATACTTCAAGGTCACTTGTTCCTAATGCTTCAATGTCCATACTTCATGATTGAGGTTTGTTTGACCATAGGTTGACCTTAGAAGTAGGTCATTTCGGATACATAAACCGAATGTTTATTTTACATGGATGTTCAATGGACTTAAAAAGGGAATGCGCTCCCCGCAAGGTATTTGTTACCCAAATACAGAATCTCTACAGAATCTTTGTGTCTAATCTGTATCCTCATTTGGGTAATAAATCTGACCTGACTTCATTTATGGTTCGTGTTATCCATGCTATCTCAAATGGTACTCAGATTTGTTTGCCATCCTTAATCTGTCATTTCATTTTTCAGTTTCGACTCCATCCTGGTCATAGTGACATTCCATTTGCATACTTTATGACTGTATTGGTTACTCATATGTTAGTCGATATGCCTGTTGATGAAGCACCTATCCATCATCTGATCTTTAACAATTCAAATATTAATAAGATGAAGTTATATCTGCTTCCTGAACAAGGTGGTGGTGGTGATGGTGGTCCTGAAGAAGCTGGTGTTGACATTAATATGGATGATATTTTTGAGGAACTGGATTCTGACTCTGCTAATGATCCAGATTTTGTACTATCTGATGTTGATGCACGTCTGAGTGCATTAGAAGGTAGAGTTGAGGATATAAAGGTTAAGTTGGAAAACATGTCTGTTGCTCATGATATGCAATTCAGGTATATGCGCAAATATCTTAGGCGCTTGAACAAAGGCATGCACCAACTTGATCCTTCTATTCCTGCTCCATCTTCAAGTTCTAGTTCTGACTAGTTTCTATGAGACTTTTTGTATGTAATAACTTTCTTACTTAGCACTTGGCTGATTTTGATTTGGATTCTATCTATGTTTAATACTGGATATTGGTTCTTAATGTAATATTTATGCTGGATATATGTGATGCTATCTTGAGTATCTCTATGACTCTTTTGCTATACTCTATTTCCTCCTTCTGTTTACTCTCATTTCTTTATTTAGTTCTCCTTTGTCATATTGTGACAAAAAGGGGGAGAATGGTTTGTTGTTAATATGATTGTGAGAGGAGTAGCATTGGTTATGTTACTCAGGGGGAGTGGGGTGTCAAGGGGAATATATGTTTGATCTTGAATATATGTTTGATCTTGAATATATGTTTGATCTTGTTGAATGAAACTGGTTGAATGTTGAATGTTGAATTACAGGTATTAACCAGTTGTTTTACTCTTGTTTATCTTGATTATGTGTTTTGTCACTAATTTGAAAAAGGGGGAGATTGTAAGTGCTATAGTTTTTATCCCTGTTTGTTGTCAAATTTGTGATGACAAAATCACTGTTATGTTATATATAACTTGCTTAAGTGAAGCTCTTTCAAAGATCAACATTCATGAACAAGCTAAGCTCACAACAAGCAAAGCTCTCAAGTACAAGACTCAAGATCTTGAATGAAAGAACTGCTCACAAGACAAGACTCAAGCTGAACTCAAGCTGAAACTCAAGCCACTTTCAAGATTGAGTTACATGAAGAGTTCAACTACATCAAGACTTCAAGGCTCATACTTCAAGGTCACTCGTTCCTAATGCTTCAATGTCCATACTTCATGATTGAGGTTTGTTTGACCATAGGTTGACCTTAGAAGTAGGTCATTTTGGATACATAAACCGAATGTTTATTTTACATGTGATTGGTTTGTTCTTCGACTAGTCCTAAGTCTTCTTCGACTAGTCCTAGACTTGCTTCGACCAGTCTAAGAAAATCCTCGACCAGTCATGAGTTTGTTACAAAATTTCGGATAAAATCTGTTAGCCTTCGACTAGTCTAGGAATCTGTTCGACCAGTCGTAGGAACAGTGTCGACTGATCTTCGACCAGTCGTACAACCTTCGACTCGAAGTCTAGCGAAGGTTTACAGGACCTACGACCAGTCGTAGGAGAGCTACGACCAGTCGTAGAACGGTCAGAGCATATCCCACCGGATTTTTCAAATATCTGTTAGTGCTTCGACTAGTCGAAGAGCACTCTAGACCAGTCGAAGACCCGATCTTCTCACCTATAAATAGTGCACGAATCTCAGAAGAAATTATCGATTTAATTAAAGTATTCAAGCCAATCTTCGTCGAACTTCTGAGAGATAATTCTGTGCTCCATCTAAGCTAAGTGTGCTTATTTAATATTCTCTTTCCTTAGCTTTATGTAATTGATTTTGTTTCTTATATTCCAATCTGATTTGATAAGAGGAATTATTATTCCCTTTCTTTGGAATCAAAATCAATTAAGGCAAGCCCTATTTGGTTTAATTTAAAATCTATTAGAACTAGAACCATTGTAATCGAGTACTGGACATTGAACTTGGACATTCAATCATCTACTTTGATTTGGTTCTACCGGGCTGCTACAACGAAGGAGATTTTTAGGTATTTTACATATTGTAAATTCCTTTCTATTATTTTGGTTTCTTTCAAGATTTGCCAGAAAAATCTTGTTATATTGGTTATCTGAGGAAAGCCAGGAAAACTCAGAAGTGGGGTTTTTTAATTGTGTAAGCCCACATACAAAGACACAATTGTAAGGGTTTTGGGTGAACCTGGGAAAACCTATTTTTAGTGAACGCTAATATCTCCTATGTGAGGATATTAGGAGTGGAGTAGCATTTTGTGTGGCTGTTGTATAACAGTTGGTGAACACACAGGCGAACCACTATAATCCCTTGAGTTGTGGTTGGTTGTTTTATTCTTCTAATTTTTTATTCTTTTTGTGGGATGTATGTATGGTGGTGAATGTTGTAATTATTTCAAGCTTTGTGAGAATGTTGTAATAGCTTAGAATTTACTTTCTGCTATTCCTTTATAAGCTTGATTTTCAATTTCATTTGAAAGTTGTTCCAGCAAGGTTGCCCTGCCATTTTTATGGTGTATGGCTGTCCCTAGAACAATACATCTTTAATTACAAGTTATTTCAATTCAGTTTATATTTATTTTTGTATTCCTCTTCGATTTGAGACTTGATACAAAGACCTTTCTAGAAATAAGGTTGTCCTACCATAAACTCTGTTTTTGGTGTAAGGTTGTCCTTAGAATAACGTTTGTATCAACCTCTCAAGATTTGAATTTTGAGGTTGTTTTTCTTTCCTGCATTGTTATTTAATTTGGCTATCATTTTCTTTATATTATTCCGCTATTATAAGTTTTTATTTGGCATTGTCCTATTCACCCCCTCTCTAGGACATATAGCTTGGCCTTTTCAAGTGGTATCAGAGCCTAATAGCTCGTTTTTTTTTGGATTTAATTCCTAAGCTAACGATTTAAGCTATTTAAGATGTCAAATTTTGATAGCCTTTCAGTCACTAGGCCTCCACCCTTTGATGGCTCCAACTATGCTTATTGGAAAGCCAGAATGAGGATCTTCCTCAAATCAATGGATGAAAATGTGTGGCAAGCCACAGTGACTGAATGGAATCCTCCTATCATGGAAGTTACTAGGGTTGATGGTTCAAAGTCTATGAAAACCACACCATATTACCAATGGACCACCCTTCAGAAAAGTGAGAGTAATGCAAATGCTAAAGCACTAAATGCAATTACTTGCGCACTATCACCGGATGAGTTCAAAAGAATCATTTCCTGTGATACTGCAAAGCAAGCTTGGGATACATTAGAAATGACACACGAGGGTACTACAATTGTCAAAAAATCTAAAGTCCAACTCCTCACAACCAGATTTGAAGAAATTCATATGGAGGAAAATGAAATGTTTATGGACTTTTACACCAAATTGAATGACATTGTAAACTCAATGTGGGGTCTTGGCGATAAAATCCCAGAAAGTAAAGTGTGTGCAAAAATACTACGCTCACTTCCTGAACGGTTCAATTCTAAAGTAACCGCAATCCAGGAACTTCGTGATACGGAAAATATGAGGGTTGAAGAACTAGTTGGTTCTCTACAAACCTACGAGTTAAACTTTAAAGCTCCTAAAGGTAAATCTATCGCACTAAAATCTTCTAAATGTAATTCAGAAGAAAATTCTGATTCATATGGCTCTTTTAGTTAAAAAATTTTACAAAATTTTCAAAAGCAAGAAAAGAGTTGATTTTCAAAAATCAAATGATAAAAAGAAGTTTAGACCCAAATCTCGAAAATCTTTGAAAGATAGTCAATGTTACAACTGTCAAGATTATGGGCACTTAGCAAATAAATGTCCTAAAAGGGACAAACCCAAGAAGAAGGGTATGTTGGCTACATGGGATGAATCATTTGATCCTGAAGGTTCTTCTGAATCAGAAGATTCTGAAACTGAGTCGGGCAATGAGGTCAAAGCTCTTATGACTCTAGCCAAATTCACATTTTCAGATAATGACTCTACAAGTGAAGAAAATCTGAATAGTGAATGTGAAAATGAAGATGATCTTCAAGACGCTTACAATGCCCTATATAAGGAAAGTTGTAAAATTGCTGTCAAACTTAAACTTCAAAAAGAAAAGTTTTCTAAACTCAAAAATTATTTTGAATCGCTTGTTTTAGAAAAATCACAAATTTCAGATTGTTTTGAAAAATCGAAATGCGATTTGGAATTCAAAAACTCCCTAATTGTTGATTTAAAATCTAAAATTGAGAAACTTAAAATTGAAGTATCTTCTCTTCTGAGTTTAAAGGACACATGGAAATATGCCCAAGGTGATCCAAAGTTAGAAAAACTTTTATCCGGATCTAGAAAATGTGGCGATCGATCCGGGTTAGGCTATGATAAAAATCTACCTCCTAAACAAAAGTATACTCCTCCTATGTTTGTTAAAGGAGATTCCTCAAACTCAAAAGGGAAAAGTACTTATCAAGATTTTTCTAAAAATTCAAAAACTTTCCAAAAACCTAGAAACAGCCATGTCAACTTTAATCAGAAACGAAATCCACTAGCTGAAAAGATAGTTGATTTACTCAAGGAGCTCTTAAAATCTAACTCTACAGGTCATTCCTACAAATATACACAAAAGAAGACCAACTATGTTCCTAAACCCAAAACAGTTATGAAATGGGTTCCTAAAGTCACCTACTTGGTTGCTCACACTGCTTTCAAAGCAACAAGTCATTCAAAGTGGTACCTAGACAGTGGATGCTCCAGGCATATGACAGGTGACAAAGCCTTATTCACCGATCTGAAAGATATGACTGATGGTTTAGTCACATTTGGTGATGGTAGCAACTGCAAGATTATAAGCCAAGGTACGGTTCAACTTTTTAATCTTCCTGTGTTTAAAAATGTTTTGTACGTTGAAGGCCTAAAACACAACTTGCTTAGTATATCACAAATATGTGATAATAACCATAATGTTCGGTTTTCTAATCAAAGCTGTGAAATACTAAATAATAAGGGTTCTGTAATATTAACTGGACGTAGAACGTCTGAAAATTGCTATATTATTAGTGAATCCAGCTCATCTAATCAAACATGTTACATGGTCCATACAGACGAGACTGATTTATGGCACAAACGTCTTGGACATGTACATTATCGAAATTTATATCGATTGAGCAAATGAGAACTTGTAAGAGGTTTACCCAAACTTCAGAAATTAGATAAAATATGTGGTGAGTGCCAGATAGGCAAACAAACAAAGAACTCACACAAAAAGGTCAATTCAAATACCACATCAAGACCACTCGAACTTCTCCACATGGATCTAATAGGACCTACCAGAACGGAAAGTCGTGGTGGTAAAAAGTATATCTTGGTAATAGTTGATGACTTTACCAGATTCACTTGGGTAGTCTTCTTAAAGGATAAATCTGAAACCCTTGAAGAAGTAAGAAAAGTTCTCAAAAGGATTCAAACTGAAAAATCCTCTCAAATCAGTAAAATTCGTAGTGATCATGGATTTGAATTTGAGAATAGCAATTTTGAGAAGTTCTGTACTGACCAAGGAATATTACATGAATTCTCTGCTCCTAAAACTCCTCAACAAAATGGAATTGTAGAAAGGAAGAATAGGGTGCTTCAAGAAATGGCTAATGTCATGTTGAATAGCATGAAGCTCTCTAAAAATCTTTGGGCTGAAGCAGTCAACACAGCTTGCTATATTATTAACCGAGTCTACACTAGAAAAGATAATAATAAAACGGCTTACGAATTGTGGTTCAATAAAAAGCCTACTGTTAAATACTTTCGAGTTTTTGGCAGCAAGTGCTATATTTTACGTGATCATGAAAATTTGGGAAAGTTCGATACGAAGAGTGATGAAGGTATTTTTTTAGGATATTCTTTAAACAGTCGAGCTTATAGGGTCCTGAACAAAAGGACTGGTGTGATTCAAGAATCCATTAATGTTGTCATTGATGATCATTTAAACACACCAACTTCTAATTCAGATAATGATGAAGTACTAATCATTGATAAACCTGATACTTCATCGAATCAGACTGATTCTGAGTTAAGGACTGTTAAAGATCATCCAACCACATAAATTCTTGGAAACCCTCTCACCGGTGTTCGCACCCGTAGACAACTTGAGGATATATGTAATTATGTATGTTTTACATCCCAAATTGAACCATCAAACGTAAAAGAAGCTCTTGCTGATGAAAACTGGATTGTTGCGATGCAAGATGAACTCAACCAATTCATAAGAAATGATGTTTGGTATCTCATACCAAGACTTAAAGATAAACACATCATTGGAACAAAATGGATTTTTAAAAATAAGTCTGATAAATGTGAAAATATAATTAGAAACAAGGCTAGACTAGTGGTACAAGGTTATACTCAAATTGAAGGAATTGATTTCGATGAAACCTTTGCACTAGTAGCACGTCTTGAATCTATCAGACTATTTATATCCATTGCATGTTTTAGAAAGATAAAGATCTATCAGATGGATGTGAAAGTGCTTTTCTAAATGGCGATTTACATGAAGAAGTCTATGTTGAACAGCCAATGGGATTTGAAGATTCCAAAAATATTGATCATGTATATCAGCTTAAAAAGGCACTTTATGGATTAAAACAAGCACCTTGGGCATGGTATGAGAAACTAACAAAATTTCTTTTAAGTCATAATTTTCAAATGGGATCTGATGATAAAACTCTGTTTGTTAAAAAACATAATGATCATATCTTAATAGTACAGATTTATGTTGATGATATCATTTATGGATCAACTTGTACTGACTTGACTACTGAGTTTGCAGATTTGATGAAATCACAGTTTGAAATGAGCATGGTTGGGGAATTGACTTATTTCCTTGGATTGCAAGTAAAGCAACAATCTGAAGGAATATTCATTTCTCAATCTAAGTATGCCTTGAATCTAATCAAGAGATTTGGATTTGAGAATGGCAAAAATTTCGATACTCCTATGAGTACTACCCTGAAACTGTCAAAAGACTCTAATGGTAAAAATGTTGACTTAAAACTTTATCGGAGTATGATTGGTAGTTTGTTATATTTAACTGCTAGTAGACCTGATATTTCTCTAAGTGTTGGTATTTGTGCAAGATATCAATCTGATCCAAAAGAATCTCACTTGATTGCTGTCAAGCGAATTATTAGATATGTCGCAAGTACTGTAAATCTAGGTCTCTGGTATCCTCATGAAACCAATGTCCAATTAGCTGGGTACTCGGATGCTGACTGGGCTGGTAATCTAGATGATAGAAAATCAACCAGTGGTGGTTGTTTTTTTATTGAAAATTGTCTAGTTTCCTGGTTTAGTAAGAAACAAAATTCTATATCACTTTCAACAGCTGAAGCTGAGTATATTGCAGCTGGTAATGCATGTACACAGCTTGTTTGGATGCAACGAATGCTAAGTGATTATGGAAGGATTCTATGTTATTACATTGTGATAATTCCAGTGCGATAAATATTTCAAAAAATCCTATTCAGCATTCTCGTACTAAGCACATTGACATTAGATTTCATTATATAAGGAAATTAGTAGAAGAAAAAGTTATATCTCTAGAATATATTCCTACTAAAGATCAACGTGCTGATATTTTCACAAAACCTCTTGATAAAAGCAGGTTCAAAAAGATGAAATTTGATCTTGGCATGTGCATTTTAAATTGATAATTTATGCCTTCTTGTATAATATTGTATATATTTGCTAGATTGTATTTCAATTTTTGTAAAATTTGCAAGTAAATTGAATTTTTGGGGTTTATACAACCAGTCGTGAGTATACACGACTAGTCGTACTACGATCGGTCGTAGATACCCACGACCAGTCGTGGAACACGGGTTTCACTTCAAATTGGGGATTTTTCTCTTTCTTCCTCATTTCTTCTTTCTTCTCCTTGGAGCCGAACTTCGACTTGTCGAACCCATCCTTTAAGTTCTTCAAGGTTAGTGTTCCAAATCCGTTTTTCTTGCATATTTGTGTCAAGATTGCTTCCTTTTCTCCCTTGAAGCTTTCTATTTTGAAATTCATTGAGATTTGGGGTTTAGATTTTGAAAAATCTGTTTTAAGAAAATCCACTTCTCAATCCTTTACAACTTCTTTATTCCTTTAATTCCTTGTTGCAAATGGCTTCTAGAGAAAGAAAAACTACTTCACGTGGTCCTTCTTCTTCCTCCAGATCAACCCCTATCTCTAAACGTCATCTTCTTGTTCCCAATGATGATCCATCATTTGTTAGGGACATTAAATCTCGTAAGGTTATCGTTGAACATCCTGTTGATGTCAATCACATTGCTCCATTTGACATCCTTCCTATGCTTGAAGCTGTAGGTTGAACTAACTTATTGCATTGGGTGGGCCTGCATACCAGTCCATTGCCCAATCCATGTTTTCATGTATTAGTGCATTTTCACAGGATAATTTAACTTTTCAAATTTCTACTAGAGAAGGGCCTTTTGACGTTGATCGTCATTTAATTTCAACCCTTATGGAAATTCCTGTGAATGATGAGGGTATTCCAATTCATAACTTAACTGATAAACCCTCAATGGCTGAAAAACGCATGCTCACTAGAGACTTGTGCAATATGGATGTTCAATGGACTCAAAAAGGGAATGCGCTCCCCGCAAGGTATTTGTTACCCAAATACAGAATTCTCCACAGAATCTTTGTGTCTAATCTGTATCCTCGTTCGGGTAATAAATCTGACCTGACTTCATTTATGGTTCGTGTTATCCATGCTATCTCAAATGGTACTCAGATTTGTTTGCCATCCTTAATCTGTCATTTCATTTTTCAGTTTCGACTCCATCCTGGTCATAATGACATTCCATTTGCATACTTTATGACTATATTGGTTACTCATATGTTAGTCGATATGCCTGTTGATGAAGCACCTATCCATCATCTGATCTTCAACAATACAAATATTAATAAGATGAAGTTGGATCTGCTTCCTGAACAAGGTGGTGGTGGTGATGGTGGTCCTGAAGAAGCTGGTGTTGACATTAATATGGATGATATTTTTGAGGAACTGGATTTTGACTCTGCTAATGATCCAGATTTTGTACCATCTGATGTTAATGCACGTCTGAGTGCATTAGAAGGTAGAGTTGAGGATATAAATGTTAAGTTGGAAAACATGTCTGTTGTTCATGATTTGCAATTCAGGTATATGCGCAAATATCTTAGGCGCTTGAACAAAGGCATGCACCAACTTGATCCTTCTATTCCTGCTCCATCTTCAAGTTCTAGTTCTGACTAGTTTCTATGAGACTTTTTGTATGTAATAACTTTCTTACTTAGCACTTGGCTGATTTTAATTTGGATTCTATCTATGTTTAATGCTGGATATTGGTTCTTGATGTAATATTTATGCTGGATATATGTGATGCTATCTTGAGTATCTCTATGACTCTTTTGCTATACTCTATTTCCTCCTCCTGTTTACTCTCATTCCTTTATTTAGTTCTCCTTTGTCATATTGTGACAAAAAGGGGGAGAATGGTTTGTTGTTAATATGATTGTGAGAGGAGTAGCATTGGTTATGTTACTCAGGGGGAGTGGGGTGTCAAGGGGAATATATGTACTCAGGGGGAGTGGGGTGTCAAGGGGAATATATGTTTGATCTTGAATATATGTTTGATCTTGTTGAATGAAACTGGTTGAATGTTGAATGTTGAATTACAGGTATTAACCAGTTGTTTTACTCTTGTTTATCTTGGGTAGTGTTTGGCCTTGACCTGCTGGCACATTGTAAGTGCTATAGTTTTTATCCCTGTTTGTTGTCAAATTTGTGATGACAAAATCACTGTTATGTTATATATAACTTGCTTAAGTGAAGCTCTTTCAAAGATCAACATTCATGAACAAGCTAAACTCACAACAAGCAAAGCTCTCAAGTACAAGACTCAAGATCTTGAATGAAAGAACTGCTCACAAGACAAGACTCAAGCTGAACTCAAGACTCAAGCTGAACTCAAGACTCAAGCTGAAACTCAAGCCACTTTCAAGATTGAGTTACATGAAGAGTTCAACTACATTAAGACTTCAAGACTGATACTTCAAGGTCACTCGTTCCTAATGCTTTAATGTTCATACTTCATGATTGAGGTTTGTTTGACCATAGGTTGACCTTAGAAGTAGGTCATTTCGGATACATAAACCGAATGTTTATTTTACATGTGATTGGTCTGTTCTTCAACTAGTCCTAAGTCTTCTTCGACTAGTCCTAGACTTGCTTCGACCAGTCTAAGAAAATCCTCGACCAGTCGTGAGTTTGTTACAAAATTTCAGATAAAATCTGTTAGCCTTCGACTAGTCCAGGAATCTGTTCGACCAGTTGTAGGAACAGTGTCGACTGATCTTCGACCAGTCGTACAACCTTCGACTCGAAGTCCAGCGAAGGTTTACAGGACCTACGACCAGTCGAAGGAAACCTACGACGATCGAGGACTACGACGATCGTAGAAGCAGTCGAGCATATCCCGCCGGATTTTTCAAATATCTGTTAGTGCTTCGACTAGTCGAAGAGCACTCTAGACCAGTCGAAGACCCGATCTTCTCACCTATAAATAGTGCACGAATCTCAGAAGAAATTATCGATTTAATTAAGGTATTCAAGCCAATCTTCGTCGAACTTCTGAGAGATAATTCTGTGCTCCATCTAAGCTAAGTGTGCTTATTTAATATTCTCTTTCCTTAGCTTTATGTAATTGATTTTGTTTCTTATATTCCAATCTGATTTGATAAGAGGAGTTATTATTCCCTTTCTTTGGAATCAAAATCAATTAAGGCAAGCCCTATTTGGTTTAGTTTAAAATCTATTAGAACTAGAACCATTGTAATCGAGTACTGGACATTGAACTTGGACATTCAATTATCTACTTTGATTTGGTTCTACAGGGCTACTATAACGAAGGAGATTTTCAGGTATTTTACATATTGTAAATTCCTTTCTATTATTTTGGTTTCTTTCAAGATTTGCCAGAAAAATCTTGTTATATTGGTTATCTGAGGAAAGCCAGGAAAACTCAGAAGTGGGGTTTTTTAATTGTGTAAGCCCACATACAAAGACACAATTGTAAGGGTTTTGGGTGAACCTAGGAAAACCTATTTTTAGTGAACGCTAATATCCCCTGTGTGGGGATATTAGGAGTGGAGTAGCATTTTGTGTGGCTGTTGTATAACAGTTGGTGAACACACAGGCGAACCACTATAATCCCTTAAGTTGTGGTTGATTGTTTTATTCTTCTAATTTTTTATTCTTTTGGTGGGATGTATGTGTGGTGGTGAATGTTGTAATTATTTCAAGCTTTGTGAGAATGTTGTAATAGCTTAGAATTTACTTTCTGCTATTCCTTTATAAGCTTGATTTTCAATTTCATTTGAAAGTTGTTCCAGCAAGGTTGCCCTGCCATTTTTATGGTGTATGGCTGTCCCTAGAACAATACATCTTTAATTACAAGTTATTTCAATTCAGTTTATATTTATTTTTGTATTCCTCTTCGATTTGAGACTTGATACAAAGACCTTTCTAGAAATAAGGTTGTCCTACCATAAACTCTGTTTTTGGTGTAAGGTTGTCCTTAGAATAACGTTTGTATCAACCTCTCAGGATATGAATTTTGAGGTTGTTTTTCTTTCCTGCATTGTTATTTAATTTGGCTATCATTTTCTTTATTATTCCGCTGTTATAAGTTTTTATTTGACATTGTCCTATTCACCCCCCTCTAGGACATAATGCTTGGCCTTTTCAGGGTCCCACCGTCCAGTGATGGGGATGGTGCAGACAGAACACATGCAACATGTGGGTTCCACTATCCATAGCCGTGGATGGTGTGAGTAAAACACATATATCATTGTGGGTCCCACGTGGGGCCCACCATAATGTTTATGTGCAATCCAACCCGTTGGTAAGGTCATATGGACCTAGATGGAAAGGAAAAAAAATTTCATATTAATCCAAAACTTCTGTGACCCAAAAATGGGTCTCAATGGCAGCTGTTCAATCACAATGTTTCCTGCCATGTGGGGCACCTGAACCACGTATACGGCTGAAATTTGGAGGGGGCCCACTTCAGGAAGGGGCATACAGAATCCACGGTGTAAATGTTCTACACCCATCATGGTGGGGTCCACAGCTAGGACCATGGGTCCCTGCCCGCCCGCCAAACGCAGCAGCATCCTGCTGCAGCAGCAGCAGGTGCTACCTAACATATATATATATATATATTTCTTTTCTTTAAAAAATGGAATTTTTAGGGTTTTTGTACGTGGGGCCCACATTAGGTGAATCCAACCCATCCATTGCATTCCATGTCTCAAGACAGACCAAACAAGCCCAATTTTCAATATGTTTTGGAGGTATATAAAGATCAGAGTGCATTTTAATGGTGAAAACTACTGTTTTCTAAGCTATGGCCTGCCAGATAGTCGGATTGACTTCATTTTTTGGCTCAATGCCTAAAATGACATGGGGAATGGAATGGACGGCCTGGATTGGATTGATACATCAAGGTGGGGCCTGTAGGAGTGGTCCACCCAAATTAAAAAATCAAACTGACACTTTTGTTTACTTGTCAGTACACAACACTGTTAGTTCACTCTTCACTTTGTGGCAACGTCCAGCATCCCTGGACGTTGGATGGTTGGGTCACACATATATTTAAGGTGCCCCCCCTCCCCCACAGACATGCTATCAAGGTGGGCCACCAATGGTTGGATGGTGTGGATAATACACACATGACTAGTGGGTCCACGTCCAGCACCATCTTTCAAGGTGGGTCCACGTTCCAACACCAAAAGAGAAGGAGAGGGAGAAATAGAGAAAAGAAGGAAAGATCAGTGGAAATAGGAGGGACCCCGCTACTATGGGCCCCTCTATACAACACATATATCAAGATGGGTCCCACATATGTGGGCCCTCAATCCACAAATCAATTAATAAAATCACCCACCTTGAGATCTCTCTCCTTCTACCGCCAATGCATGATAGAGTCCCAAATGGACAATTTCAATAGTTGAGATGGGCTTAGGATGGTGGGATCAGGTGGTAGAAAGGTGGGCCACACTACTCTCTCCCATGGAAGCCATGAACGTGAGTTGCTCCCATGGAGCTTGGGAGAAATGAGAAAGAGAAATGAGAGAGAGAGAGAGAGATGATGGAAGAGAAGTGATGGGAGAGAGGGATGGTGAGTGATGTAAGTAGGTACTTTGTGAAAAGGCCAAGCTATATGTCCTAGAGGGGGGGGGGGGGGGGAGGGGGTGAATAGGACAATGCCAAATAAAAACTTATAATAGCGGAATAATAAAGAAAATGATAGCCAAATTAAATAACAATGCAGGAAAGTAAAACAACCTCAAAATTCAGATCTTGAGAGGTTGATACAAACGTTATTCTAAGGACAACCTTACACCAAAAACAGAGTTTATGGTAGGACAACCTTATTTCTAGAAAGGTCTTTGTATCAAGTCTCAAATCGAAGAGGAATACAGAATTAAATATAAACTGAAATGAAATAACTTGTAATTAAAGATGTATTGTTCTAGGGATAGCCATACACCATAAAAATGCCAGGGCAACCTTGCTGGAACAACTTTCAAATGAAATTGAAAATCAAGCTTATAAAGGAATAGCAGAAAGTAAATTCTAAGCTATTACAACATTCTCACAAAGCTTGAAATAATTACAACATTCACCACCATACATACATCCCACAAAAAGAATAAAAATTAGAAGAGTAAAACAATCAACCACAACACAAGGGTTTATAGTGGTTCGCCTATGTGTTCACCAACTGTTATCCAACAGCCACACAAAAAGCTACTCCACTCCTAATATCCTCACACAGGAGATATTAGCGTTCACTTAAGATAGGTTTTCCCAGGTTCACCCAAAACCCTTACAATTATGTCTTTGTATGTGGGCTTACACAATTAAAAAAACCCCCACTTCTGAGTTTTCCTGGCTTTCCTCAGATAACCAAAATAACAAGATTTTTCTGGCAAATCTTGAAAGAAACCAAAATAATAGAAAGGAATTTACAATATGTAAAATACCTGAATATCTTCTTCGTTGTAGCAGCCCGGTAGAACCAAATCAAAGTAGATGATTGAATGTCCAAGTTCAATGTCCAGTACTTGATTACAATGGTTCTAGTTTTAATAGATTTTAAATTAAACCAAATAGGGCTTGCCTTAATTGATTTTGATTCCAAAGAAAGGGAATAACAATTCCTCTTTTCAAATCAGATTGGAATAACAGAAACAAAATCAATTAAAATAAAGCTAAGGAAAGAAGATATTAAATAAGCACACTTAGCTTAGATGGAGCATAGAATTATCTCTCAGAAGTTCGACGAAGATTGGCTTGAATACTTTAATTAAATCGATGATTTCTTCTGAGATTCGTGCTCTATTTATAGGTAAGAAGATCAGGTCTTCGACTGGTCTAGAGTGCTCTTCGACTAGTCGAAGCTCTAACAGATATTTGAAAAATTCGGCGGGATATGCTCAGACCGTTCTACGACTAGTTGTAGCCCTCCTACGACTGGTCGTAGGTCACCTACGACTGGTCGTAGGTTTCCTTCGACTGGTCGTAGGTCCTGAATATCTTCGCTGGACTTCGAGTCGTAGATTCTACGACTGGTCGAAGATGCAGAAACACTGTTCCTACGACTGGTCGAACAGATTCCAGGACTAGTCGAAGGCTAATAGATTTTATCCGGAATTTGTAACAAACTCACGACTGGTCGAGGAATATCTTAGACTGGTCGAAGCAAGTCTAGGACTAGTCGAAGAAGGCCTAGGACTAGTCGAAGAACAGACCAATCACATGTAAAATAAACATTTAGCTTATGTATCCGAAATGACCTACTTCTAAGGTCATCCTATGGTCAAACAAACCTCAATCATGAAGTATGGACATTGAAACAAGAGACCATGAAGAATAAGCCTTGAAGTCGATGAAGATTAAACCTTGAAGTAGCTTAATCTTGAAAGTGGCTTGAGTTTCAGCTTGAGTCTTGAGTTCAGCTTGACTTTCAACTTGAGTCTTGAGTTCAGCTTGAGTTTCAGCTTGAGTCTTGAGTTCAGCTTGACTTTCAACTTGAGTCTTGAATTCAGCTTGAGTCTTGATTTCAGCTTGACTTTCAGGTACTGAATGCCGTATCCAAGGGAGGTAGAAGATGTTCCATTTCCAGCCAACTTCAAGCATCCAGATTTTTAAAAGTTTAATGGAGAAGGATCGTCATAAGAACACTTAATGTACTTCATTACCAGCATGGGGAATTTTTCTACGATACTGCAGTATTGCTTACAATTGTTTGGGTCGTCACTAACACACAAGGCATTTTGATGGTACTCCAGTTTGGCCCCAGGGTCCATACATACTTAGAAGCAAATGCAGGACGCCTTTATGTCAAACTTTTTCTCCTCGGAACGTGATATTAGTATTACGGAATTGGCCTCCACGTGGAAAAGAGAAGGAGAACTGGTAGAAAAGTTTATAGACAAATGGACGACATTGGGAGCCTCATGTAGACTGCTGTCAGAAGAAAAAGAACAAGTCAAAATGTGTTCGAATTATATGGAAATAGGAATCACATTTGGACTCACTAGTGCCAACATCAGAACTTTCCGTGACTTGGTTACTAAGGCTCATGCTTTAGAATTGATGACTCGTAAGATGCCAGCATTTCACCATGAGACAACTAGGAGAGCACCCAGCAGAATGGCCATAACTACTGTTGATCGTGACAAAAGGAGCAAAGATACAAGGGACTCGAGGGAAAAGAGGCTGGAACGAAAAGAAGAATGGGACCAATCAAGGAATAGATATAGTGGGAAGAGGTCCAGGATGCTTAATTCTCATGAGGGTTTCACATTCGACAAGGAAGATGTCATTCCTATGATGAACCAACTACTAAAAGTCTGTACAATCGAATTGCCAGAACCCAAGCGCCCTGAAGATATAACAAGAACCAGAGAGAGAGATTTTTACCGCTATCATCGCCTGGTGGGACATCCAACGGAGAATTGTTATACATTAAAATATATAATACAACAAATGATAGACAGAGGTGAAATAGTAATTGGAAAAGAGAAGGAAAGGGGTACAATGGCAACAGTGAATATGTTCACAATCTGAGGAAAGATTCGGGATACGAATGAGAAAGAGGACAGTAAAACAACAAAGAAGGTAGTGGTAATTACGCTAAGATTGGGAAATAAGATAGTAAGTCCAATGAAACAAAAGTCAGGGATTACAAGAAAAGAAACTGCAGAAAGGCAGAGCGATATTGATAAGGAAGAAAAGAACAACGAGATGGTAAAGATGACTTATGACGTAGTGAGTCACTTGAAGGGCATACTGGCTCGATTAAGTGTTTATGATGTACTTAAATTGTCAAAGGAATTTCGGCAAAGTTTGGTCCAAGCATTATCCAATCACGATGTTAGAGAAACATTATTGGCAGAACTAGAACGCGAAGAGCATGATGAGCGAGAAAATTACCTCCCAGTCGTTTCCTTTTTAGATGATGATCTGATTTGTGAGATAGAGCACAGCAGGCCACTGATGATAGAAGGCCACATCCGCAGGAAGAAGGTCAATGGGTTTATAATAGATAATAGGTCCGCAGTGAATCTCTTGCCACTCTCGATGTAGGGTAAATTAGGTTATCGTCGTTTGGATCTACGCCGTAGTGGAATGATGATACAGGGCTTCAATCAAGATGGGCAATGCGCACTCGGTAAGATTACAGTGACGTTGGAAATAGGAGAACTAGCTACTGATGTCATGTGCCACATTATAAATGTTATAACAACATATAATCTTCTCCTAGGAAGGCCATAGATACATCAGTACAATATTGTACCTTCTACCCTGCACTAATGTTTCAAATACTGTAAAGATGGGATACAGTATAAAGTGATGGCCGATGCGAAACCATATACAGAAGCCGATTCTTTGCGGATGCCAGCTACTATAAAGGGTTCGCTGAAGGAGGAAAGAATGATGAAAGCAAAATCCTAAAGGACATTCAAGTAAATGAGATTAAAGAAGAAAGGGCAAAATCATCCAGGCTTGTAGAAACAAAGAAGAAATTCTATTTTGTTTTGAAACATTTAAGACAACCGAGACAACCACCACTAACCCTGTTATCACACAAGTAGTTGAGAGTTTTACAGTCTAATTATACAATGCCATTACCATATGTTGAAAGGAATAAGCCATTTTTGACCACTCCAGGAAGATTTGAAGTCAAGGCTAGCGCAAAGCATCAGGAATCAATAGAATTTTAAGCCGCAGTGGAAGCAAGGGCTAAAGAAGAAACCAAGAATAATGTGTACCACGGTAGGTTGACACCGCAAGATCTCAAAAAATATAGTCAGACAAGCAAGAAAATCATAAAAAATATGGGTTTCGATTATGAAGAACCCACCGACCTAAATCATGGGAGAGGAATTCAAATTCCTATTAGGGTTGGTCAAGAAAAGCGAAGGAAATTTCAAGGACTGGGGGTAGAATCATCAGTGAACACAGTTATAGTTACGCAGTCATCAGAAGAGGATCCCAAGATAATTGAATTTCCTAAAATGGCCCCAAAACAGATAGAAGACGGGGGGTAGCCGACGAAAGACAGTTTGCGAGAGGTAAACTTGGGAACAGAAGAAGAGCCAAGAAACACATTTATCAGTGCTGGTCTTTCTAAACAGGAGTCTGAGGAATGTGTTCGACTTCTCAAAGAAAATAAAGACATCTTCACTTGGACGTATGCAGAGATGCCAGGTTTGAAACCTTCCATGCAATGCACCGATTAAATATATCTAAAGAGAAAAGACTGGTTAAGCAAGCACAAAGGTGATTCCATCCGGACTTGGTTCCCCTGATAGAAGAAGAAGTGAATATGTTAATAAAGGTTGGGTTTATCAGGAAGGTCAGATATCCCAAGTGGATATCGAACATCGTCCTTGTGAAAAAGAAAAATGGACAAGTTAGGGTGCGCGTTGACTTCAGAGATCTAAACGAAGCCTGTCCGAAAGATAATTTTCCTCTCCCGATAACTGAATTATTGATTAATAGTATGACTCAATATGTTATCATGTCTTCATGAATGGATACACGGGGTATAATCAGATTAGAATGTCACCTGAAGATGAAGAAGCGACAGCATTCAGGACGTCGCTGGGAATTTATTGCTAATAAAGTTATGCCATTCGGTGTCAAAAATGCGGGGACGACATATCAGAGGGCGATGTAAAATATCTTCTAAGACATGATGCACAAGCATGTTAAATGTTATGTTAATGACTTGGTGGTTAGGTCAGAAAATCATCAGGAGCATCGCGAACATTTGTCATCAGTTTTCTGTCGGCTGAGAAAGAAATAGCTAAAAATGAATCCAGCTAAATGCGTGTTTAGAGTATCCTCAGGTAAATTTCTCAATTTTATTGTCCGGCATAGAGGCATTGAGATCGATCTAGGAAAAGTCTGAGCTATTCAAAATATGCCGCCGCCGAAAATACTAAAGGAATTGAAAATTTTGCAAGGAAAGTTCGCATACATTCGCTATTTCATTTCAAATCTAGCAAGAAAATGCCAACCATTCTCCCATCTGAGGAAGAAAGATACAGAATTTGTGTGGGACCAAGCTTGCCAGAATGCGTTTGACTCAATGGAAGAATTGTTGAAATAGCTGCTAGTATTAACAACTCCAATAAATAGGAAGGCACTGGTTTTGTATATATCTGCAGCTGAGAATTCTTTAGGAGCTTTGTTGGCTTAGGTAAATGAAGTAGGGAAAGAAACTACTCTTTATTATTTAAGCCGAACTCTGATGGGTGTAGAATGCAACTAATCCCCGATCGAGAAAGAGTGTTTGGTGTTGATATTTGTGGTGTAAAAATTGAGACATTATTGTCTCTCTCATGATATAACTTTGATCTCAAGGGAAGATCCGATAAAGTTTTTGATGAAAAGACCAACGTTGTCTGGAAGATTGGCCAAGTGGATGTTGTTACTTTTGGAATATACTATTACATATGAGCCAGTAAAAGCAGTAAATGTCATACCCCAAACTCGAAAATCGGGCTCACAAAATTCTCAATCGCCGAATCCGGTGCTGACAGCCTCCGTAGTACCCCATTCTCGGCTCCCAGCATATATACACCAGATTTTGATCCTGGGATCCTACAAGGAGGATTTTCCAACGTACATTTATCTCATAATGAGCATAACCACAAGATTACCGAAATCACAAAGGCAACATCATCATCACATATCCACCAATATAATCGTTTGAGTACAATACTAAAAGGGAAATACATTTATAAAATAAATCAAAGCTCCAGAAGACCGCTGCATGCTCCAGGCTCAATGCTGCTGCAACCTAACATCAACTGCACGCATCTATCGTGCATATGCTTATAAAAAGCTTAGTTTGTGGTGAAAGTGTGTGCATAAGGTAAGTGCCAAGTAAGCAATATCAGAGTAATCAGAGTAAGCGAAAATACTGATAAACCCATAATCATACAATATCAGAAACACTAGCAAGATCATAAATCATAAGAAATTATAGTAATACGAAAATATACTGATAGGCCCATAAATACCATCAGTCTTATCCAGACTATGCGACGCCGAAATATAATAAAAACAATATCATATACTGATGAAGCATTATAGATCAACTATGCAATGCAGAGACAACAAGCCAAATATCAGATGCCGCTGATGCAATGCAATATACAAATCTTAATGAGTCCACGAATACCGTCAGTTGTATCTAGGTCATATAAATGCATAAATATAGTAACCTGAAATGCCATATGCGGTGGATGTAATGCAATATGTGGTGCGAATGGAATGACCATACTGTAGTGTGAAGTCGGGATGATAGTACGTAGTATCGCAAGTTACGGGGTCCATCACAAGGGACTTCTATCCAAACCAGTCCCATACCTAAATTTGGATAGTCAGAGTCAATGTGGTAAACTCCTGATCTCAGGTTAGTTCCGCGCCCAACCGAAATCCTAGTCATGCGAAGGTACACATAATAAATAGTTGCGTACCACCAGCCTAAGTGGATAGTGAATGAATGAATGAATGAGTATGCAACACCTGCTCAATAAGTCTACAATCAGTAGGGTTCCTCTCTGGGAAATCACCGGGGTCTATTACACTTCAAACCAGATTGTCACCCTATCGCGAGCAACAAGGTGAGTGGAAGAGACCTCACTATCCGCCTGCCAATATCGGATCGGCTCATCGATAGTGGACCCATTCCTCGAGCTGGTCAGACTCAGCCTAGCATTGTCCCCTCCTCTCGGGCAGGTAAGGCCATACCCCCTTCCAACCGACCACAACACAGTGGGAGACGCGGCCTAACGGTATACGACCCTTATGCGCTCATGCATCCACTCGGTCTAGACGTTGGAGCAACCTCTAGAACCAAGAGGGTTTAGAGACTTTCACCTAGGGATATCCATAGCACCCCATGTATAACAGATTTCTGGTGTCCCATCTGGCCATCCACGAAATACCTATGGAAGCTACTACCCTGATGTCGCTAAGGCGTACAGTAATTACAACATACAATGCAAGATGTATGAGTTATACAATCCAGTCATGCATCAATCCTGCGCATACCGTGTACTCATGTGAGACAATCTCCGCCTATCAGGGAGTCTCATAACAACATGCCCAATGTCATATGCAATGGTCACCACATCTCATATCAAACATGCAGATGATGCATATGGGCATCTATCATGATGCTATGCTGTCACATATTCATAATTGGTATCAATAACTGGCACCGACAATCGGCATCGACAAACGAAATTGACCTCAACAATTAGAATCGACACTCGAAATTGGCCTATACAATCGGCCTCGACAAATTAGAATCGGCCTCAATACTCAACCTCGACAATCGGAATCCGCCTATATAATCGGCCTCGACTAATCAGAATCAGCCTCGATTCGATCAATAATCAGAATCGGCAAATCGGTCACGTCAACCGGATCGACAATTGGTCATGATAATCGGCCTCGATTGCTAATTAGCAATCGGCTATGACAATCGGAATTGATCGATAATCAGAATCGATAAATCGGTCACGTCAATCGAAATTGGTCACGTCAATCGGAATCGGCAATCGATCACGACACTTAGAATCAATTGATAATCAGAATTGGTAAATCGGTCACGTCAATCAGAATCGACAATCAGTCACAACAATCAGAATCACTTGATAATCAGAATCAGTAAATCGGTCACAACAATCGGAGTCAATTGATAATTAGAATTGGCAAATCGGTCACGACACTCGGAATTAATCGATAATCAGAATCAAAAAATCGGTCACGTCAATCAAAATCGGCAATCAGTCACAACAATCGGAATCACTCGATAATCAGAATCGGCAAATTGGTCACGTCGATCAGAATCTGCAATCGGTCACGACAGTCGAAATGGGCCTAACAAGGCCTAAGGGAAGGTCATAATGTGGACATCCAACGTAACAGGCCATACATACATCGAATTGGGCCGCAACCATAGGCCTCAATTACATCACAATGGGCCTTGCCCATAGGCCACGAATATGCCACAATGGGTCGTGCCCAAGGGCCTCGAATACATCAAGTGGGTCGCATCAATGGTCCACACCAATGGGCCATAAATACATCACGTTTGGCCTCATATATGGGCTGCAAATACATCTCAATTTAGAACATAATGGGCCTCTCGCACGGGCCAAAGTACATCACAATAGGCCACAACGATGGGCCTTATATATCAAGTGGGCCGCATCAATAGGCCGCACTAATGAGCCTCATAAACATCAAGGTGGGCCGCATCACATGGGCCGCACCAATGAGCCAACATGCATCAAAGGGGGCCACATCATATGAACCGCACCAATGGACCTCGTATACACAACAGGTGGGCCCTACTCGCGTGCCTCAAATATACAACACGTGGGACCTACGCATAGGTCTCAAATGCATCAAATGGGCCACGTATCTGGGTCTCGAATATATCAAATGGGTCACGCATCATGGGCCTTATACATAGCACAATGGGCCTTGCCCATAGGCCTAATACGTATCATAATGGGCTTTGCCCATGGGCCTCAGATTCAAGCAGGTGGGCTCCATCATATGGGCCTCAAATATACATTACCGGTGGGCCTAAAATATAAATTACAGGTGAGCCTCCCATCGGCTGAAAATATATCACAATGGGTCTTATCAAATGGGTCACTACTACATAACAAGTGAGCCCTGCACATAAACCTCAAAATATCAAGTCGACGGATCATCTGTACCATACCACGGTGGAATTGCATGGTGTGGCTCACCGTGATGTATTTTGAGTTCCAACCTATTCATAAATTAATATATGGATAGATGAAGTGAAAACAAATATCAACTTAATTGGAAACTGCTGTGGCCCTTAGGAATTTTGAACGGTGGATGACACTGTCCACTATTTAAATGGTGGAGTCCACTTGAACTCTGGGATCTGACTCACTCATTTTTCCATGCCATAAAATGATCTCACAGGTGGTTGGACAGTATGGATACAGCGTGTGCATTATGATGGGCCCCACTGTCCAAACAGTGGACGGTGTAGAAATACATACATCAATGTGGGGCCTACGGCCTACTGCCGTTAAGAGGAGCAACAATATAGCTGATGTTCATGCAGCTTGCTGCACTTAAAAAGCCAGAGGTGGGTCCAACGTAGGGCCCACCATCACGTATATATTATATAATATAATATATAATATATAATATAATATAACACACACACACACACACATATATATATATATATACACATCAACGTGTACTCCACACGTGGGGTGGATTAAAACCCACATATCATGGTGTGCTCAACACCAGCATATGGACGGTCTGAAGCAATTCAAGGTGGGTCCCACAGAATTTGGTGATGTCAACTGCTAGTGGGACCCACCCTAACATTAATTTGCACCCAACCTGTTGGAAAGGTCACATAGACCTAGGGCCTAAGGCAATGTTTGTATGCCAACCAAACTGTTCATAAGGTCACGTGGACCTGGGGTCCATGGTAAGGTTTGTTTTCCATCCAACTGGTTGATAAGGTCACACGGACCTGGATTGAGGAGGAAAAACAAATTTCATATTAATCCAAAACATCTGTAGTACCCAAATAGGGTTTCAATGGCTGACGTTCAATCCCGTTGTTTCCTGCCGTGTGGGCCACCTGAGTTCATCATACGGCTGATTTTTGAGAGGGGCCCACTGCCCTAAGGGGCCTACCAAATGCACGGTTCTGATGTTCACACACATCACGGTGGGACCCATGGCTGGGACCCATGGTCCCTGCCCATTCGGCATCCACTCGGCAGAGGCCCTACTGGCGTCAGGGGTAGCAGCAAGCGCTGCTGCCTAATTCCTTTTTTTTGAAATTATTATTTCTGTGGTTTTTCATATATAGGGCCCACATTTGAAAAATCCAACCCGGCCATTGGGTTATACGGCCCCAAATCGACCTAATGAGACCAATGTACAACATGTTTTCGATGAATAGAAGAATCACGGTGGGTTTTAGCAGCAATACCACTATTTCCTATGGTATGGCCCGCTTGATTATCAGATCGATCTTAAATTTCGGCTCAATGCCTAAAATAGGCTAAGGAATGGGATGGACGGTGTAGATTAGTTCTATACATCAAGGTGGGGCCTGTATGAGTGACCCACCCTAAACTTTAAAAAGCAATGCACACACACACACACACACACACACACACACACACACACACACATATATATATATATATATATATATATTTAGATGTTAGTACACGCCCATGTCAGTACACACACTTCACGTTAGCCACCCTCACGTCCAGCGTCCCTAGACGCTGGACGGCATGGATAAACACAGTGGTGGGTCCCACACGGACGTGGCCCACATTTCATCAAGGTGGGTCCTCACATGAATTTGGCCCACCTGATTTAAATCAATCTTATACTTGTGTGTTTCCACCACCATAAGGTAGTGTCCACATGACTTGGACGGTTTAGATAAATATACATCAAGGTGGGGTTCATCCAAGTGGGCCACACATCACAAAAAAAAATGAGAAGGAGAGAGAAAGAGAGAGAGAGAGAAGCACCCACCTTAGATCTTGGACTTCTTCTTCCACCAATGTGATTTAGAGCTCTAAGGGAATAAGATTCAATGGTTGGGATTGATTTTGGAGGGTTGGATTTGGGGGGTGAAGAGCTTGCAAAAGGGTTGGAAATGGAGAGCTCTCATAGATGTGGGGAGCCCTCTTGTTAGGAAATAAGAAAGAAAGAGGAAGGGAGAGAGATAAGAGAGAGAGAGATGTGATGGCAATTAATGAGTTTAACTTATGGGGAAAAGGGAAGGGGTGGTTGCTTGTAAGGGGTTAGGGCTAGGGGTAGGGTAGGGTGATGTCACCCCTAGGGTGACATCATAGTAATTATATTTTTAGGGAAGTACAACAATAGAGATAGGTGGGTCCCACGATCAAGCGATCAATGGCCGAGATAATGCACGAGCCGGATCTTATAATCTGAGCGTCACATTGACGCACAAGACGTGTCGTCGGAACCACGGCGATGGTGCAGTCGCAATGACATAGGTCTCATTTTAAGTCGGCTCGGGTTTACAGGATGTGACTTAAGAGCGTGCGCCAATGCTATCTATGCATCGCGGTCGTCGAAATTCGACTGGGAGGACCGCGGAAGTTTATGGAATGGTACGGGCTAGGATACGGGTCTTACAGTAAAAGGACAAGCAATGGCGGACTTCCTTGTAGCACACCCTGTGACAGGATGTGAAACCATCAATGATGACTTTTCGGATGAACAAGTTATACTGGCTGAGTCGCAACGCCCCTGGTAGATGTATTTTGACAGCACTGCTTGAGCATCAGGAGCGAGGGCAGGAGTGATATTCATTACTCCTCAAGGTAACTTGCTACCTTACTCCTACACGTTGGGTGTTACATGTACAAATAATGAGGCTGAGTACAGAGCCCTCATTATTGGCATGGAAATGGCTCAAGAAATGGAAATTAGAACGCTGCACATCTTCGAAGATTCAAAATTGATTATAAATCAATTAACGACCGAATTCGAAGTGAGAAAGCAAGAACTTTTACCGTATTGCCGAAAAGTACAGCAGTTGCTAGAACGAATCTGTCATGTAGAAATCAAGCATATACCGCGATCTGAAAATGCAAGAGCAGATGCTTTGGCTAGCCTGGCAGTGGCCCTGTCCTACCCAAATCGAAGCCCTCGCCAAATAACTATAGAAGAGACGATTTTTCCCATCTTCAGAGGTCATCGATGAAACTATCGAAACACTTCCAATATCATGTTTAGAGATAATGATAAATGATTAGCGACAGCCTTTCATCAATTATTTCAAATATAACATCCTGTCAGAAGATCCAGCACAGAGACAACAAATCAAGCAACGGTCAAGAAGATTCATCATATGCAGCGAAATATTGTACAAAAAATCTTACAATGGAATGCTGCTACGTTGTTTAAACGAACAAGAAGCAGGTCAGACATTGAGAGAGGCACACTTCGGAGAATGTGGAGCACATCAAGCTGGCCGTAATCTATTCCATAGAATACATTGAATTGGGTATTATTGGCCTTCCATGTTCAAAGACGCAATAGATTATGCGAAGCGGTGTCATGAATGCCAGATTCATGGAGATGTTATACATGTTCCTCTAGAAGACCTGCATCATTCGATTGCTTCTTAGCCTTTCTCTGCCTGGGGGCTTGATGTAATTGGTCTTATAAATCTGCCTTCGTCCAAAGGAAAGCAGTATATCTTAGTAGCAACTGATTATTTCTCCAAGTGGACAGAAGCAGTGGCCTTACGTAATGTTAAAGAAAGGGATGTTGTTAATTTCATCCGGCACGCAATAATATACCGCCATGGTATTCCAAAGAAGATTGTTACAGATAATAGCATGCCCTTCAAAAATAGAGGCATGAAAAAGCTGTGTTAGAAATTCAACATTCATCATTCATTTTCAACACCTTACTATCTATCGGCTAATGGATTAGCGGAGGTGTTTAATAAAATGATAGTTAAGATACTGAAGAAAACAGTAGCAGGGAATAAATGTGATTAGGATGAAAGATTACAAGAACCTGTATGGGCTTACAGAACTACCAACTGAACAGCAACAAGAGCGACACCGTATTCTCTAGTCTATGATGTGGACGCAGTAATCCCGATCGAAATACAAGTAGCATCACTCAGAGTGGCGGTGCACCAGTCCATAACAGACGATGAAAATGCAAAGATAAGACTGAAAGAGTTGGATCTGCTTGATGAAAAATGCCTGACAACCCAACAGCGACTGCAATTGTATCAAGCCAGGATATCAGCTGCCTTTAACAAACATGTTAAATATTGCTCTTTTAAGAAAAGGGATATGGTACTGATGCTAAAAAGACCTATAGTGGTCACCCGTCGAACAGGGGGCAAATTCGAGCCTAAATGGGATGGGTCGTACATAATAAAAGAAATGTATTCCAATGGTGTATACAGATTCTTGAATCAAGATGGGCAAGGTATAAGTATACCAGTCAATGCTCGCTTCATTAAGAGATATCATCCCTGAAGATGCTACTGATTTTGATCCAGAATATTATCAGCATAACGATTCTTTATCAAAAGGGGGCAAGAATAAATAAGACCATGTCTATATATTGGAAGATGAATGAATAAAGAAGAAATTCGCAAGCATATCAAGACTATGTATCAACAAGTGTCATGAAAAGAAAGTGAACATTGTCAATCATTAAGCCCTACAAAATTCTGTTGAAATTGGTATCATCACCAAGCTGATATATTGTAAACAACATAGATGGATCCTCTTGAAGATATTAGCAGAAGTGGTGACGTATCAATCTCAGTCAAAGATATCGATCATTCTTGCAGCGATGATGATCACACTTATTATTGTCTTTTAAGGCATTTTAAGGCAGTCTAGCCAAGCCTTAAAAGGGCCAAATCCTAAAAAGGGTCAGCTACGCATAAGACCTATCATTTTTGCCATTCGGGTAGCGACGAGAAGCCAATGGCCTAAAAAAGCCCATGAAGGCCATCGTACGCATACCTATGCGGGCAGCTGACGAAGCCAGTGACTAAAAACCTAAAAGGCCAAAAAAAGTCCTCAACGGCTAGTTACACGTGAGACCAATGCCATCTGTATAGCTTTCTGGCAGCGTCATGGGGAACGGAGAAAAATGCTCTCCCGTGAATAGGCTCGACCTTGTAGAGAAGGAAAAGTGGGCCGCAGTGTGAGCTCTTTGGCCATGTCCATAAATAGGCCAACCATGCGTAAGACCACCTAGATCTTTGGATTGATTTCAGTACAACTCCTGAGGAAGGGCTTAAACCTACTTATTGATGGACTGGCGGCCCTAGATTTGGTACCCCAAAGGTTTCCTTGCGAGCTCTGTGAACTCTAGAGAGTTACCGCGGCCAACCCTATGCGTAATTCCAACCGAGTTCACGGCCCCGGTAGCTTCACTGGGCCCCTCTGATGGATCACGGTTTGTGAACTACCCAGGCTGTGAGAAGTCCAGTGAACTCCTAAGAGTTATAGAGACCATCATGTGAGACCCAACTCCACTACTTAAGAGTCTAAAAAACTGCGTGTGCTCCACTACTCAAGAGTCTAAAAAACTGTGACTGACTAAATTAAAATTTAGTACCGCCAACTAAGACAAAGATCATCTAAGAAATCCCTTACTAACAAATCATAGGAGGATAAAACAAAAAGCATAATACATCAATCATAAAGCATTAATCAAAACATTGTAAATAAAACAAAGAGCATCATTATCAAAATATCTTGGGATACTTGTATAACTTGAAATTCTGAAAATATTTACAATAGCAAAGCAAAAGGAAGATATCAAAGTTATACATCTCATAGTTCCCCTGTAATGCCTAGCACTGCTAAATATTATTGCAAAATTTCTTGAAGATTAACTTGAGCAGCTGCATGTTCCAGTCTGGCATTCGAAATCATTCTTGCAGGATCAGGGATGCTAGCTAACTTTTCTTCCAAAGAAACAATTAGTTCTTCATTTTTAAACAGTTTAGATCTTTCAGAGTCCACAGAATGCAAGTTATGCTCTATCTATTCTTGCACTCTTTTAATGTTCAGATCCTCCTCCGAACTTTGATTCTCTAGCTGTGCGATTTCTTGCCTCAGAAGAGAAATGCGATCTTGGATAGTTGTCTTATTATCAACAAACTTCTTTAGTTGCTCTCATAGAGATAATTGTTCTTAATCATGGCAAGAGACAATGGGAGCAATCTGAGAAACTTTCTCCTTAGAATACACAAGCCGCTTCTTGTATTTCAAAATTTCAGGCGGAATGGTCACTATTTCAACTGATGACAGAGCAGATATTGAATTATGGAATCTTAGAAGAGCATTGCGTATGGAAGAAACATCAACTTTGGCCATCCGAGAAGCACCATCCAAAACATCTAGAGCGATAGCTAAATCGGACCATTGTTCAAGATCTTTGAACATTTCAACAATAGCCAATATACAATTCCTGATCAAGGCCAATTTCTACACAGAAACCTTCTCAAAAGATAGTATATTCAGTGAAGTACCAATAGAGCCAGAACTTGCTGCACCGCTCTAAGTTAAATTCCCTGTTAAGAAACAAGAAATATAAAGTTATAGTAAAAGTTTATGTGCAGGCAATATAGAAAGTATAAACGAGGAAAAGGATATACCTTCCGCTGGTACCGAAACAGCGAGCAGTTGCGTCTCCCTAGCAAGGGAAGGATTAGGTTCTACCATCTTAGTGAAAGATGGAGCATTATCCTCAATACTCGAAGCAACAATGGTGGGAGTGGATAAAACAGTTGGCTCCACCGAAAAAGCCATTTCGGGTTTAGTACTTGAAGCAATAGTGGTTGGAGTGGGCAAATTAATTGACTCCACTGGAAAGGCAATCCTACGTACTACTACTCACGGAGGTATTGAGAATCTCGGTGAGGCTGTTGGTGCAATGGGGGGCAAATCTAGAGGGGAAGCACTATCTGCCTCTATATTTGCAGCATGATCGCCTGAAATAAAATGTATAAGACAAGAAAGTAGAAAAGAACAAAAGTAAAAAAAAAATGATGACAACAAGATTTTCTTACGTGGAGAATATCCGTATTCCCATAGTCTAGGGGTTCTTCTTCTTCCCCTACTGTAAGAGAAGTTTTTGCAGGAACGGCCTCAGAAGTTGGAGGGATATGTCCCTCATCAGCGAGAACATCTTCCGCAATTATATCATCTTCACCACTGACATCCACTTCCCCCTCCTCATAATCAACTTCTTGATTCTCTCCTTCTATCTCGCTTTCATCAGAAGTAGTATGCACAAACGAAGAAGTTGAACTTTCACCAACCGAATCTTTCTGTGCTCGACTCGTCGACAACAACTTGATTTCCTTTAGAAGAGCGATACTGGTGACTCTCCAGTTGAGTATCTGTAGTAGCCAAAACCAGAGAACCAGTAGCAGTGGTCTCTTCCTGTGGAGAAGCTTAAGCGCGTGTTCGAAACCTTATCATCGGAGAAGAAGTTGGCTGTTGTTGAGGGTGAATAGCTCTAGAAACAGGAGAAGAAGTTGGCTACTATTGAGGGAGTGTATTCCCGGATATAGGAGAAGAAACCAGCTGTTGCTGAGGATGAGTAGAAGAAGAGGGCTGATCTTAGGGATTGACAATATTTTCTGGCTGAGGGAAAGCCTCTTCTACAACTTCTTCTCTTTATAGACGATGGAAAGGAATCGGTTCAAATTCACGAATATCACCATATGCTGTCCATACTTCAAGAGAGTTATCAGGTTTTACCTCACGAATAGGTTCGTCCATAGAGATCATGACGCGGTGATGACTAGCAGAGGGGGCTTGACTGGTCTTTGCGATGAAACTGACTCTTGTTTCAATGATGCGACCCTTAAGCCTGGGAGGTGGAAGCCATATAGGCCTAGTCACTGGTAGACTTTTTCTAACCAAGTATAAATGGTGCACCCACCATCTCATATGGTTGTATGATGCCCTTGGGGTACGATCGTAGCCTGGAATGATAAAGGAAGAATTAGCTCGGCCCAATAATTGCTTCTAAATCATCGCCCAATTAAATGGGCCAGTGCCGTAGCTTTGCATTCTTCGAGTAACCAGCTCACAATCTTCTGGCACTGCCTGATCAGAGCCAAACTGATGGGCAAAACGGCTAGGATAATACGGTTCTTGCCAGAACTCGGTCCCTTCTCTCAGCGAGAGACTGCATGATCTAATCGATATAAAAATCCCCTTTCTGCTGAAGAGAGTGATTCTGTATCTACTTTCTCCTTGTCTATTATGTAACGAGGTAGGCCAAAGTGGAAGTAGTTTATCTTGGCATCAGAGGAAATGGCATCTTTTGCCCAGTCGTAAGATCTCTTCGCCATGGATCTCTTTTGAAAAAAGTAGAGAGGGACCTGGGAAGGGTGGACATAATCCTTTTTCGGTACTTTGAAAGCCCAGGGGTAGTAGACACTAAGCCAACTAAGAAAATAATGCCATGGTATGTTCGAAGCAGAACCGACAGAAGGGCTTTTTACGTGGCATGCAATCTCTCCAAAGCCTCTGTAGATGGAGCAAAGAATGGGAGGAGGAAGAGAAAACTTGACTCCCTCAGCCATAGCACCCGCAATGACAAATAACGATGGGCGGATGACATCTGTTGATTTAGAGCTTGGGAAGACCACTACGCTTAACCAATAAGCAATGAATGCCACAAGCTCCCCATAGATAGAATACTCAGCATGACCTTTTATACCTTTTTGAAGACGTTCAAGCTCTCGTGAACAGTTGCCATTAAACCTGGAAGAAAAAAAAGAGAACAGTAAATGAAATCAAGATTACATATATATCAAGCTACAATAGAAGGAGATTGAAAGAGAGTGAGAGAAGGGGAAATTACTTGAAAGATCTACTGAAGTGGGCCAACCATTGCATGGGATGAATTTTGTGGATGTTCAAGAATTTAGACATCTCCTTGAAAAGTTCGGTGGTCGACTCCGAAATAGAGGGGATGCGATCATGAGAAGAGACGAAAGCAAGTTCCTCATTGGTCGGGACGAATTCATCAAAGAATTTTCTGGTTATCGGCAAACTGGTAATCCTGTGAATGTCCCAAAGTGTGACGCTCATTTCACCTTCAGGGAGAAGAAAAGAATCGGTGGAAGGGCACCAATAGTTAAGAAATGCCTTCAAAATAAAAGATTCTTGCAAAAGGGATATGACGTCACTTCAACTGCATGGAAATTGTCAATCTTCGATAGCGTTCTAGTGTGTTTTGCCAAAACTACGGTAGCCCATTCAGAATAGTAAATGCAAGGAGTCAGAAGACCTCTCGTTCTAAATTCTTTCGGGCTCCAGATGAGGCGGCGATGGCTAAAACGTTGCTTGAGTGTCTCATAAAAGCAAGTTGGATATAGACTATGAACGTCATAGGAGGGGACAAGGAAAATCATGGAATGGATGTTGCCTATTTGCTGTTTTGGTTTCAGCAACTGCAGGATGCCTTCTAGTAGTCTTGGTTCCGTAAATGACCAAGACTTTGTGTAGGCCATTCTTTCTGCGGTTAGGTGATCCCTGGATTCGTAGACCAACATGGAGTGATGGCGGTGAATACCAATCGGAATTGTGATGACACCCTGTTTGTAGGGGTTGTCAAATTTTATGGTACCTTGAACGGCACGGATTGATTCCCAGGAGTTGTGGAGTTTCTTCTTGTTGTGTTCTTTAATTTTCTCCTGAAACTCTTGGGCTTTGTTACGACAGTTCTTCTTCGGCCTAGAGGGAGGATGTAACGTCTCGGAAAAATCCGTACAAAGACCCGAGTACCACCCCAGGCATGAGTACTCCCCTCCTACGGTATCGGATGAGTACTCCCCTCCTACGATACCGGAGCATGGCACTGTTCAAGCTTGCGTAGCTCAACTTGAGGAAGGTCAGGCTATCCTACGACAGGATATAATGGATCTTCGGGGCCTCGTGAGATATAAGTTTAAGAAGGTGACTAGCACCTTGAAGTCCATCCTATACTGCCTGCAGGATAAGGGTGCACCTCCTCCGTCACCAAACTCGGATGCCTAGTCATCCAAGTCGATGCCCCGTAGCTTATTTTGTTCCAGTCATAGAATGTTTGTGTTTCAATGATTAAGAGCTTAGTAGCATCGTGGGTAAATAGTGTGTTCGTGGTTGGCAGTTGCTTTACGTTGGTAGTCTTGCTTTGTAATAGCTTTGATGCATTTCCTGTCATGATTCATGTAATGTGTATTTCATGTATTGTGACAATTTTGGAAAAAAATGAAATGCATGATGTCTCTTTTGCTAAGAAGTTATGTGGAATGCTTAAAAGATTGTATATTGCTATGCTACATCTTACGTAAGTGAACCCTATTTCATATAGGGAATGCCACTTAAGGTCACACGGAGCATGACACCCTCCCAAAGTGATGGTTGTACGGACCCTGGTTTGGGCCTGGGTTGTGAGACAACACCTGAGCCTCAACCTTCTGCTGATCCTATGGTTAGGCCGCCACCTTTCACACCACCGATTCATGAGCAAAACCGTGCGTCTTCTTCGACGCAACATGAGCCTCAGTCAGCCCCACTTACTGATAGGTTGGAGCAGTTGATGGCGATGATGCACCAACAACACCAACAGCTCTTAACCACGATTGTAGGGGCCCTAGCTTAGGGTGGAAGTGCGATTCCACCTTCACCATTTGTACGCCCTGTAGGGACTGTAGGGCCTTCCGCTCATGATGAATATGTGCCTTCGCCTACACCTGCTATATACCCTACGGGGAACTTGGGTATGAGTGGCCTCCTCGAGCGATTCCAGTGCTTGCGGCCTCCTACATTTGTGGGTTCTTACAGACCCGAGGAGGCCGAATATTGGCTAGATTGCATTTTTAAGATGCTGAGGATGCTACACTATATAAAGCCAGAGTAGGTCGAGTTGGCCACCTTTATGTTTGAAAAGGAGGTCAGCTTGTGGTGGGATAGTGTCCTGCGGACCGTTGCACTTGACTATGTATGGACGTGGGCAGCTTTCGAGTTCCGCTTCCATGAGAAGTACTATCCCCAAACGTACCGGCATGAGAAGGAGAATGAGTTCTAACGCCTCAGACAGGGAGGCATGTCAGTGACAGAGTATGAGCATTGGTTTACAGAGTTGGGCAGGTACGTCCCTATAGTACTTGCTGACACGCAGATGCGCATGCAGCATTTTTCAAAGGGCCTGCGACCTGATATTCGCTCGAAGATGTGTTGTGCTAACATACCCTCCTATGTTGAGTTAGTACAAATGTCTATGCGGGCGGAGCAAGATGGGGATCGATTGTCACGTTCTCGTGGGCCTATGATCCCTAGGCCTCGACCAGATATACCGAGCAAGCCATTCCTCGGCAAGAGATCTCCTATTGACTCCCCTCCCAGGATCGCGGCGCCACCAGTTCCGATAAGGCAACCTGGTGTGACATGTACGTACTGTGGGAAACCAGGTCATGCGGCAGAGATCTGTTTTGCACGCATGAGAGATAGTGGGTTTTCGCCGCCACAGAGAATCGACCACCCTCGCCCTCAGGCTCTATCTGCTCCACCCCTACAGACATCACCTGCACATCCTTCCTTCAAGCTCCCTGCACCTCGATATAGGCCACCTCAACGGCCTATGGCATCTTAGCCCAATCGTTTTCAGCAGGCTCGGGTGCATTCACTTACGGCGGAGGCATCAGAGGCAGCACCTCCGCCACCTATGGCTTTTGATGTTACAGCACATATCCAAGGTACTCCAGTCTTTTTATTAGTAGACACCGTGTCCACTGTCTCTATCATATCATGCGCAACAGTTAAGCAGCTAGGGTTGGAAACTAGTCCTATGGTTAAGGTGAGAATCATTACTGCCACGGGGGCTTTCTCGGACGCTACCAATATCTGTATGGGGTGTTCGATAGATGTAGGGAGCGGGACAGCGCTCCTTGACTTGATTGTCACCCCATTACATCACTATGATGTCATTCTCGGTATGGATTGGCTGACAGAGATGAAGGCAGAGATCGACTGCGATTGTAGAGTGGTGACAGTTTATGGACTAGAGGGCACGACCTTTACTTTTCTTGTGCAGGTCAATTGGCCCTATCGCATTAATTGTTATGCTTCCATGCTGAAGGATGCTCATGGTCCGGCGCTTGAGGACACTCCTGTGGTCCAAGAGTTCTCAGACGTGTTCAGGAAGATACCTGGACTACCCCCTCAGTGCGAAATTGATTTCACCATTGATTTAGCGCCTGGTACGACACCTGTATCTGTTCCGACCTATGCATGGCTCCGTGTGAGATGGAGGAGCTGAGGAAATAGATCGATGATCTGTTAGATGCTGGCTTTATACGACCCAGCGTGTCTCCAAGGGGAGCGCCTGTATTGTTTGTAAAGAAGAAGGATGGTTCACTGCGATTGTGTATTGATTATCGCAGGTTAAACCAAGTGACGGTGAAGAACAAGTATCCTTTGCCCAGGATAGATGATCTGTTCGATCAGTTGAATGGGGCAAAGTATTTCTCGAAGATTGACTTGCAGTCGGGGTATCACCAGTTGCACGTCCGGGATGAAGACGTGCAGAAGACGACTTTCTGGACCAATTTTGGACACTATGAGTTTCTCATAATGTCGTTCGGCCTTACGAATACACCATTCATGTTCATGGACTTAATGAACAGGGTATTTCAGCCATTCCTTTTCTGATTCGTCATCGTGTTTATTGATGACATCCTCATATACTCCAAGAGTCGGGAAGAGCACGAGGAACACCTGCGAGCAGTCTTGGATACTTTGAGGAAGAACCAGTTGTTTGCACAGTACAAGAAGTGTGACTTCTGGAAAGAAGAAGTCAAGTTTCTAGGACATGTGGTGACCAGAGAAGGGATAGCTATGGACCTTGCTAAGGTAGCCATAGTTTAGGACTAGAAATAGCCCGGTTCGGTTACTGAGGTGAGGAGTTTCCTTGGTCTAGCAGGTTACTATCGCCGATTTATTCAGAATTTCTCGAAGATAGCTAGACCTTTATCTCAGTTGACACGGAAGGATCTGAGGTTCACCTAGAATGAAAAGGCGAAAGCAGCTTTTCAGGAGCTGAAGGACAAGTTGACGTCCGCCCCTGTGCTAGTATTGCTAGAGCAAGGGGTCAAGTATATGATATACACGGATGCATCTCGCGTCGGTTTGGGTGGTGTTTTGATGTAGAAGGATAGGGTTATTGCCTACCTGTTACGATAGTTGAGGAAACACAAGGAAAACTACCCTATAATGACTTGGAATTAGCTCCCATTATCTTTGCCTTGAAGATCTGGAGGCATTACCTCTATGGAGAGGAGTTCGAGCTCTTTTGCGACCACAAGAGCCTCAAATACATATTCACTCAGTGGGACCTGAATATGAGGTAGCGGCGATGGATGGAGACCTTGAAGGACTTCAAGTTCGAGGTTTCTTACCATCCCGGTAAAGCCAACCTTATGGCAGACGCACTGAGCCGCAAGAAGGCATTAGCATTTGTGACTCTATTGATGATAGCAGAGTGGGACATGGTAGAGTTCGTGCGAGACTTTGAGCAGAAACTCAAGGTGGAAGAGCCGTATGAGGGCATCGCACATATTTGACTACAGCCCCTCATTGATAACAGGATTATCACGGCTCAGGCAGATGATGAGCTGCTGGCAAAGATAAGAGAGAAGGCTAGCAGCGATGAGGACTCAGAGTGGAGCGTTGGTATGGATGGGGGCTTACGTTACCGTGGCCGCCTATCCGTCCCGAACCTCCTTGACTTGAGGAAGGAAGTTCTTGAGGCCGCTCACGATTTTAGGATGGCTATGCATGCAGGCAGTACGAAGACGTATCGTGACATGAGGAAGTTGTACTGGTGGGACAATATGAAGGCTCACATAGTAGATTACAGGTCCCGTTATCTCATGTGCTAGCAGGTCAAGGCAGAGCATCGCCGACCTCCTGATTTGCTTCAGCCCATGCACATAGCAGAATGGAAGTGGGACTTCATCTCTATGGATTTCATTTCAGGTCTGCCAAAGACGAGGAAGGGTTATGATTCCATTTGGGTGATCGTGGACTGGTTGACGAAATCAGCTCATTTCCTCCCTATCAGAGTTTCAAACTCTGCAGACGAGTTGGCCAGGTTGTACATCAAAGAGATTGTACGTCTGTATGGAGTTCCCTTGGAGATCGTGTTGGACCGAGACACGCGATTCACATCTATCTTCTGGACTCGTATCCAGGAAGTGATGGGTGTGAAGTTGAAGTTCAATACCGCGTTCCACCCACAGACTGACGGGCAAACGGAACGGGTGAATCAGATTCTGGAAGATGTGTTGCGGGCCTGTGTGGTGGATTTCAAGGACAGTTGGGATGACTGTCTTCCTTATATAGAGTTCGCCAATAACAACAGCTTCCAGATGAATATTGGCATGGCTCCTTACAAGGCACTGTATGGGCGTCCGTGTAGGGCACCACATTGCTGGTCAGAGGTTGGCGAGAAGAGCTTGATTGGCCTGGAGTTAGTTCAGGCGACTTCAGAGAAAGTTGACATCATCAGGCGACAACTTCTGACAGCGCAGAGCAGGCAGAAGAGTTATGCCGATACGAGGCGGCGACCGCTAGAGTTTGAGGTCGAAGACCATGTGTTCCTCAGAGTTTCCCCTATGAAGGGAGTCCTTCGGTTTGGCAAGAAGGGGAAGCTTACGCCTCGATTCATTGGTCCATTCCTGATACTCGATCGAGTGGGGGCGGTAGCATACCATCTTGCTTTACCCACACCACTTGCGGGCGTGCATAACGTATTTCATGTATCTATGCTGAAGAAACAGGTCCCCAATCCTTCCCACATTATCAGATGGGAGTAGGTATAGTTGAGCGAGGGCACTACATATGTACTGCGACCGACGCATATCCTATACAGGAAGGAGCAGGTATTGCGTAGCAAGGTTATTCCACTTGTGAAAGTGCTGTGGACGCATCACACGGAAGAAGAGGCTACTTGGGAGACATAAGCCGAGGTTCGAAAGAACTACCCTCAGATTCTTGAGGAGTATGAGAAGGTATTAATTTCAATGATAAAATTTTTCTTTAAGGGGGTAGGTTGTAACATCTCGGAAAAATCCGTACAAAGACCCGAGTACCACCTCAGGTAGAAATTACCCAGGACTAAAACCTTTTAAAATTTAGGTTAATATTAGCAAGTGCTAAACTAGAGTGCTTATGAAATTAGCACTAATCACTTTAAATATGATCTGTAAGATCCAAAACGTGCAGAATCATTGACGCTACATTACCTTGAAATCTAGAATCCATCTCAAAGCCCAGTTGCTCTCGGGAGCATCTCGAAACTTCGTATCGGACCTGGACCGTATGTCGAAAGTCCGATTACCTCGAAACTATATCGATATGACCGCATGACTGGACTTGACAACACCTTCGCAAATCAAGTCCTAACTGTGTCTAGAAATGCACAACTTGAGCTCGGAGCGAAGAGTGTGTGAAACGTGAAAATATTCAGAAATAAAATCTGAATTTAAGTAATCTGAGTCGTGTCACTTGCGGGCCAAATATAAGGATTCAGACCGTCAGAATCTGACCCAAATACACCCTCGGATTAGGAGAAATGTCCCACACATGTCGATGTACTTGTGGCCCTGATCGAGTGACCATGACCGTTGAACTGAAACTGGTCCGCCACGGCTGATCTGTAAATTCGATCGGAACGAAAACTCAGCCTGACCTAGATCCATGGTCAAGGAGCTTAGTTTCTACCGCACGTGGAAAATGGGCCACCAGAAGTGCTTCGTTGGACCGAAACGGCTCATATTTGGATATAACTTAAGTATACCTTGACCCTGGGGCCATTCCCATCAAACCTGGGCCTATATAAGGACCTTAAACCCTCTCTCTCATATTCCATACGAATTTGAGAAACCTTAGGAGAGAGAGAAGAGAAAAGAGAAGGAAAAAGAGGGAAAGTGAGAGTGAGAGTTAGAGATTCCCCTTGGGATTCGATCCCATTTCTCCTCAGCTTTAGCTACCGCATCTACATCATTAATCCGGACCGATCGTGATCTTTTTGGTTCATACACGTCTATATACATTTTTCAGTCTTCCACTTGCGTTCTATGAATTGATCTAGAGTATGAATTACTGTTTTGGTATAATCCTACTCATGATTAATGCACTAACACAGACAACATTTAATCATCATTATCTATGTTGCATAAGTGATGCGTTAGAACTCAGGAGTTGGACTTTTACTTGACACCCGATTTTTAGGGCGTTACAAGTTAGTATCAAAGATTTATTTAGATTAAACCGGACCTAGGTTATGCTCATACAATGTATGCTGACGCTTTTCAACATAGTTGGGTGCGAGAGAAATCTAGAAACAAGCCTAGGATTCCCCGATTTCACCAATTAGCAAAGTTCACCAAAAATGATCGCCAAGATCGGGTCTGTACACATCCGTGATCGCTTGAGTCGACCCCGGATCATCCTCAGACCATCAATCGATGAGTTTAGACTGTGATTTACCCAATCCCAGCCTTCAACAATCGAGAAAAGATGAGGTTACATCAGAAAGTATTTGAAATGACCTGAAACGAGTCAAAAAGGAGTCGGGGGCCAAACGACACACTTCCAGGGGGACCCAAGGTGGGACCCACATATTTTTGGGACCCAAGGGGTAAGAGGACCTAGCCCAAAGGGCAAGCCCTCGCTGAAAAGTCCAGTGGCCTGCGAGGACCTCGTTGGTTTGGCGAGGCCTCGCCGCCAAACGGGCCTGGTTGGGCGGGCCGGCACCGGCCGATCGGTCCTGGGTGTACTGGGGCCCAAACACACGTGTGGGGTCAGTTATAACCCCTTTTATACCACCTCTCCTTCACAAACCACCACCCCGAGCTTTCCTTTCCTCCAAAAATTTCAGATTTTTCACTCAAATCCCTCCTTCAAGCACTCCCTTTCTCATTTTCATGCAACCCTTGCACCACCCCTTCAAAAACCCTTTACCACCGCTGCCAACCCCTTTTCATTCTCTCATTTGAGCTCTTAAACCCTCCATTTGAGTCTCAAATTTTTAAAAGCTCACTAACCTACTTGATTTGATCATTTTCCCTCTTTATTTTCCTTTCATTTGAGCCTACACATCCCCCTTTTGTAGCTTAAGATTTCAAAGCCCAACAATCCCTCTTCTAATCTTCCCTATTCCTTCAACTTTCTTCATTCCTTCTCTTTTTGGAGCACACAACTACCATTGTGTGCTTTAACAATTTTGTGAGCCCATAATCCATCTTATACCCACTTTTCCTTCTAGTTTAATGGCTCTTTTTGAGCTTGTGGTGACTATTTTCACACTTTTCGCCCTTCTTTCTCTCATGGGAAAGAAAAGAGCTCCTGTGGAAGAAGCTGAGCCTAGTGGCCCTACTCGCTCGAGGAGACCGAGAGGTGCTGCCACAAATACGAGCATCACTTGGGAGTTTCAGACTAAACGGGATCTTGATCCCCAGGCTCCCGTTGGAAGGACTCTGTTGGTGGAGTTGTCGCATGGAGTTTATGAGGGCTGTAGAGTCCTTTTTGAAGCTCATGTGGATGCAAGGCTATTTGGGGAATGTCTTTTGCTCGAGCGCCTGGAAGAGGCCGGGTGGGGTCCACTATTTGAGGGCGAGTACTGTGTAAATATGGGCACTGTCCGAGCTTTCTATTCCCACATTCGAGAGCCTACACTGGAGCCCTTGCAGTTCAAGATCCCTTGTGGAAGAGATCGGGAAGCCACCATCGATGTTGGTTTAGTATCTCGGCTTATGAATGTGCCTCTTGGCGAGGTACATGCAACTGAGAAGAATCTGAGGAGTGTAGTGAAAGAGATCGCCGCACACGGGCCCTTTGTGGCCAACTGGTTTAGTGGCAATTCAACAATAGCCTTCTAGCGACCCATATGTCTGGCGACTTTCGTCTGCTTCACCACATCTTCACGTTCAATGTCTACCCCAGGTGGAGCAACCGCAACGAGTGCACGCGCCTGATGGTAGATTTTCTATATCAAGTGGGGCAGGGAGAGAAGTTGTGTGTGCCTACGTATGTTCTGCGACAGATAGTTCTCACTGCACGTTCTAACAGAAGGTTGGATTCGCTCCCATTCGGCCGACTCATATGTAAGATTGCACATGAGTTTGGCTATAGGCTTGGGGCGGAAAAGCCGGTGCCGATCCATTACATCAATGAAGCAACTTCAATCAGATGGGAATCGGACCGCGACAATGACAAGCCCGACTTGAAAAGAGTGAGGATGAGACAGAGAGCGAAGAGGAAGTGAGTGAGGAAGAAGAGGGAGCTGAAATAGAAGAAGAACAGAGTGAGGAAGAAGAGGAGACCCAGGATACGGATGAGTACTCCCCTCCTACGGTACCAGAGCATGGCACTGTTCAAGCTCGCTTAGCTCAACTTGAGGAAGGTCAGTTTGTCCTACGACAGGATATAAGGGATCTTTGGGGCCTCGTGAAACATAAGTTTAAGAAGGTGACTCGCACTTTGAAGTCCATCCTGTGCTGCCTGCAGGATAAGGATGCACCTCCTCCATCACCAGACTCGGATGCCTAGTCATCCAAGTCATTGCCCCGTAGCTTATTTTGTTCCTGTCTTAGAATGTTTATTTTTCAATGATTAAGAGCTTAGTAGCATCGTGGGTAGATAGTGTGTTCGTGGTTGGCAGTTGCTCTACGTTGGTAGTCTTGCTTTGTAATAGCTTTCATGCATTTCCTGTCATGATTCATGTAATGTGTATTTCATGTATTGTGACAATTTTGGAAAAAATGAAATGCATGCTGTCTCTTTTGCTAAGAAGTTGTGTGGAATGCTTAAAAGATTGTGTATTGCTATGCTACATCTTACGTAAGTGAACCCTATTTCATATAGGGAATGCCACTTAAGGTCACCCGGAGCATGGCACGCCTCACACTTATTGATTCGATGGATCAGGCGCCCTCCCAGAGTGATGGTCATACGGACCCTGGTTTGGGCCTGGGTTGTGAGACTATACCTGAGCCTCAGCCTTCTACTGGTCCTACGATTAGGCCGCCACCTTACACACCACCGATTCATGAGTAAAACCATGCGTCTTCTTCAACATAGCATGAGCTTCAGTCAGCCCCACCTACTAATAGGTTGGAGTAGTCGATGACGATGATGCACCAGCAGCACCAGCAGCTCTTGACCATGATTGCAGGGGCCCTAGCTCAGGGTGGAAGTGTGACTCCACCTTCACCATCTGTACGCCCTGCTAGGACTGTAGGGCCTTCTGCTCAGGATGAGGGTGTGCCATCGCCTGCAACTACTATATACCCTACGGAGAACTTGGGTATGAGTGGCCTCCTCGAGCGATTCCAGCGCTTGCAGCCTCCTACATTTGTGGGTTCTTATAGACCTGAGGAGGCCGAATATTGGCTAGACTGCATCTCTAAGATGCTGAGGATACTACATTGTGTAGAGCCGGAGCAGGTCGAGTTGGCCACCTGTATGTTTGAAAAGGAGGTCAGCTTGTGGTGGGATAGTGCCCTGCGGACCGTTGCAGTTGACTATGTATGGACATGGGCAGCTTTCGAGTTCCGCTTCCACAAGAAGTACTATCCCCAGACGTACCGGCATGAGAAGGAGAATGAGTTCTTGCACCTCAGAAAGGGAGGCATGTCAGTGACAGAGTACGAGCACCGGTTTACAGAGTTAGGCAGGTACATCCCTACAGTACTTGCTGACACGCAGATGCGGATGCAGCGTTTTTCAGAGGGCCTGCGACCTAATATTCGCTTGAAGATGTGTTGTGCTAACATACCCTCCTATGGTGAGTTAGTACACATGTCTATGCGGGCGGAGCAGGATGGGGATCGATTGTTACGTTCTCATGGGCCTATGATCCTTAGGCCTCAACCAGATATGCTGAGCAGGCCATTCCTCGGCAAGAGATCTCGTACTGACTCCCCTCTTAGGATCGCGGCGCCACCAATTCTAATGAGGTGACCTGGCGTGACATGTATGTACTGTGGGAAATCAGGTCATGCGGTGGAGAGCTATTTTACACACATGAGAGAAAGTGGGTTTTCGCCGCCACAGAGAATCGACCGCCCTCGCCCTCAAGCTCTATCGGCTCCACCCCTACAGACAACACCTGCACATCCTCCCTTCAGGCTCCCTGCACCTCGATTTAGGCCACCTCAACGGCCTATGGCATCTTAGCCCAATCGTTTTCAGCAGGCTCGTGTGCATTCACTTACGGCAGAGGCATCAGAGGCAGCACCTCCGCCACCTATGGCTTTTGATGTTACAGCACATATCCAAGGTACTCCAGTCTTTTTATTAGTGGACACCGTGTCCACTGTCTCTATCATATCGTGCGCAACAGTCAAGCAGCTAGGGTTGGAAACTAGTCCTATGGTTAAGGTGAGAATCATTACTGCCACGGGGGCTTTCTCGGACGCTACCAATATCTGTATGGGGTGTTCGATAGATGTAGGGAGCGGGGCAGCGCTCCTTGACTTGATTGTCACCCCATTACATCACTATGATGTCATTCTCGGTATGGATTGGCTAACAGAGATGAAGGCAGAGATCGACTGCGATTGTAGAGTGGTGATAGTTTATGGACCAGAGGGCACGACCTTTCCTTTTCTGGTGCAGGTCAATTGGCCCTATCGCATTAATTGTTATGCTTCCATGCTGAAGGATGCTCATGGTCCAGTGCTTGAGGACACTCTTGTGGTCCAAGAGTTCTCAGACGTGTTCAGAAAGATACCTGGACTACCCCCTCAGTGCAAAATTGATTTCACCATTGATTTAGCGCCTAGTATGACACCTGTATCTCTTCCAACCTATGCATGGCTCCGTGTGAGATGGAGGAGCTGAGGAAACAGATCGATGATTAGTTACATACTGGCTTTATATGACCCAGCGTGTCTCTAAGGGGAGCGCCCGTATTGTTTGTAAAGAAGAAAGATGGTTCACTACGATTGTGTATTGATTATCGCAGGTTGAACCAAGTGATGGTGAAGAACAAATATCCTTTGCCCAAGATAGATGATCTGTTCGATCAGTTGAAGGGGGCAAGGTATTTCTCGAAGATTGACTTGCAGTCGGGGTATCACCAGTTGTACGTCAGGGATGAGGACATGCAGAAGACGGCTTTCAGGACCAATTTTGGACACTATGAGTTTCTCATAATGTCGTTCGGCCGTACGAATGCACCAGTCGTGTTCATAGACTTAATGAACAGGGTATTTTGGCCATTCCTTTTCCGATTCGTCATCATGTTTATTAATGACATCCTCATATACTCCAAGAGTCAAGAAGAGTACAAGGAACACCTGCGAGCAGTCTTGGATACTCTGAGGAAGAACCAGTTGTTTGCACAGTACAAGAAGTGTGACTTCTAGAAAGAAGAAGTCAAGTTTCTAGGACATGTGGTGTCCAGAGAAGGGATAGCTATGGACCTTGCTAAGGTAGCCGCAGTTCATGACTGGAAGTAGCCCGGTTCGGTTACTGAGGTGAGGAGTTTCCTTGTCTGGCAGGTTACTATCGCCGATTTATTCGGGATTTCTCGAAGATAGCTAGACCTTTGTCTTAGTTGACACGGAAGGATCTGAGGTTCGCCTGGAATGAAAAGGCGGAAGCAGCTTTTCAGAAGCTGAAGAACAAGTTGACGTCCGCCCCTGTGCTAGTATTGCCAGAGCAAGGGGTCAAGTATATGTTATACACGGACGCGTCTCGCATTAGTTTGGGTTGTGTTTTGATACAGAAGGATAGGGTTATTACCTACCTGTCACGATAGTTGAGGAAACACGAGGAAAACTACCCTACGCATGGCTTGGAATTAGCTGTCGTTATCTTTTCCTTGAAGATCTGGAGGCATTACCTCTACGGAGAGGAGTTCGAACTCTTTTTCGACCACAAGAGCCACAGATACATATTCACTCAGCGGGACCTGAATATGAGGTAGCGGCGATGGATGGAGACCTTGAATGACTTCAAGTTCGAGGTTTCTTACCATCCCGGTAAGGCCAACCTTGTGGCAGACGCACTGAGCCACAAGAAGGCATTAGCATTTGTGGCTCTGTTAATGATAGTAGAGTGGGACATGGTAGAGTTCATGCGAGACTTTGAGCAGAAACTCAAGGTGGAGGAGCCGTATGAGGGCATCGCACATATTCGACTATAGCCCCTTATTAATGACAGGATTGTCCAGGCAGTACGAAGATGTATCGTGACATGAGGAAGTCGTACTGGTGGGACAATATGAAGGCTCACATAGCAGATTACGTGTCCCGTTGCCTTACGTGCCAGTAGGTCAAGGCAGAGCATCGCCGACCTCCTGGTTTGCTTCAGCCCATGCCCATAACAGATTGGAAGTGGGACTTCATCTCTATGGATTTCATTTCAGGCCTGCCGAAGATGAGGAAGGGTTATGATTCCATTTGGGTGATCGTGGACCGGTTGATGAAATCAGCTCATTTCCTCCCTATCAGAGTTTCGAACTCTGCAGACGAGTTGGCCAGGTTATACATCAAAGAGATTGAACGTTTTTATGGAGTTCCATTGGAGATCGTGTTAAAGTGAGACACGCGATTCACATCTATCTTCTGGACTCGTATTCAGGGAGCGATGGGTGTGAAGTTGAAGTTTAGTACCGCGTTCCACCCACAGACTGACTGGCAGACGGAACGGATGAATCAGATTCTGGAAGATATGTTACGGGCCTGTGTACTGGATTTCAAGGACAGTTGGGATGACTGTCTTCCTTATGCAGAGTTCACCTATAACAACAGCTTTCAAGCGAGTATTTGCATGGCTCCTTACGAGGCACTGTATGGGCGTCCATGTAGGGCACCACATTGCTGGGCAGAGGTTGGCGAGAAGAGGTTGATTGGCCTGGAGTTAGTTCAGGCAACTTCAGAGAAAGTTGACATCATCAGGCGCCGACTTCTGATAGCGCAGAGCAGGTAGAAGAGTTATGCCGATACGAGGCGGCGACCGCTAGAGTTCGAGGTCAGAGACCATGTGTTTCAGAGTTTTTCCTATGAAGGGAGTCCTTCGGTTTGGCAAGAAGGGGAAGCTTACGCCTCGATTCATTGGCCCATTCCTGATACTTGATCGAGTGGGGGCGGTAGCATATCATCTTGCTTTACCCACACCACTTACGGGCGTGCATAACGTATTTCACGTATCTATGCTGAAGAAATACGTCCCCGATCGTTCCCACATTATCAGATGGGAGTAGGTACAGTTGAGCGAGGGCGCTACATATGTATTGCGGCAGACGCGTATCCTATACAGGAAGGAGCAGGTATTGCGTAGTAAGGTTATTCCACTTGTGAAAGTGTTGTGGACGCATCACACGGAAGAAGAGGCTACTTGGGAGATAGAAACCGAGGTTCGAAAGAACTACCCTCAGATTTTTGAGTACGAGAAGGTACTAATTCTCAGACCTGGACCGCACGTCGAAAGTCCGATTACCCTGAAACTATACTAATATGACCGCATGACTGGACTTGACAACACCCTCAGAAATCAAGTCCTAACTGTGTCTAGAAATGCACAACTTGAGCCCAGAGCGAAGAGTGTGAGAAACGTGAAAATATTCAGAAATAAAATCTGAATTTAAGTAATCTGAGTCGTGTCACTTGCGGGCCAAATATAAGGATTCAGACCGTTAGAATCTGACCCAAATACACCCTCAGATCAGGAGAAATGTCCCACATATGTCGATGTACTTGTGGCCCTGATCGAGTGACCATGACCGTTAAACTGAAACTGGTCCACCACGGCTGATCTGTAAATCTGATCGGAGCGAAAACTCAGCCTGACCTAGATCCATGGTCAGGGAGCTTAAGTCCAACTGCACGTGAAAAAGGGGCCACCAGAAGTGCTCTGTTGGACCGAAACAACCCATATTTGGATATAACCTAAGTATACCTTGACCCTGGGGCCATTCCCATCAAACCTGGGCCTATATAAGGACCTTAAACCCTCTCTCCCATATTCCATACGAATTTGAGAAACCCTAGGAGAGAGAGAAGAGAAAAGAGAAGGGAAAAGAGGGAAAGTGAGAGTGAGAGTTGGAGATTCCTCCTGGGATTCGATCCCATTGCTCCTCGGCCTTAGCTACCGCATCTACATCATTAATCTGGCGTTTTCAACAATGTTCTTGGGTAATAAAACCTAACCCTAATCTATTTTAGGGTTTTTAGATAGTGCAAGTTATGTAATAGCTAACCTAATTTATGTTATAGGTTGTCAATCTGTCATAGACAAAGATTTAGCTTTAAAACTGAGTTCGTTACAAGTCTACCGGCGAAAGGTGCGGACGATAAACATATAGGTTATGGTTTTCAAGGCTTTCAATGTCGGTTAATGGTTTATTACTAATGTGGGTGCAATTTCACATACCAAATGCGATGTTTGTATCGCGTTTCTGATACATATGAACTATATTGAGTTTAGTGTATTCCATGTATATGTAGAAAGTATCGTATACGTATGAAATTTGAACATGTGTTTGCCATGATTAATTGTCGTGTGTTTGTGCTAGCTGTATGTGTAATAACTCCTTGGCGAAAGGATTTGTCCTAATATGTGCTATCACCAACATACATCATGTATGTTGGAATATGTAGTCTAAGTGTTTGTAGAAATGTCTGAATGAACAAGTGTGTAATATAATGTACTTTATATGGGCGTTGAGAAGAGATTCTCAACTACCTTAACGATGTGTATGATTTCCTCCATGTAACTTACATTCTTTGACTGTTTTACTTAGACACTGCTTATGTGTGAATTCATGTTTAAGTTGAAATCCATCAAATGCTCACATGCTTGTATGAATGGAATTGTTAATTCATTACTGTTCTGTTTTACCTGTATGATTATCTGTTATAATTGAATGTGTTTGGGATTACAAAATAGTCAAGGCAATCGGTAACAGGTACTAAATAGGTTGCTGAGGTTATCTCGCCACATAGGACGTGATCGATGAATCCGAGCTGTACTTGGGATGTCGGCAGTGGTTAGGCCACACGGAGTGCTTACGCACTTCATGTCGATCAACTCAACACGCGCTCGTACTAATCGAGCTCATCAAATAACCCGATTGACCCAATGTATGTTCACCATGTATGGACGCTACTGCTTGAATCTAAGGTACCAAACTCACCAGTGAAAACCCTTTTAAACCTTGGTACCCCGATCCGCTAAGACTCATGAGCCAGGCATGGTGGTATGGGACACCGTGGTCAAGCTATCGGCCTACGCTGAGGTGACAAGCCTCCCCGTAGTGACCAGTGAGAAACCCAGACTCGTGAGCCGAATACGGTGGTATGGGACACTTTATTCGAGCTGTCGGCCTACACTGATAAGGTGACGAGCCCTTTGTAGTGACCTCGAGCGTACAATAAGACTGCGTAAAGGCGAGGAGCCCTTATGTAGCAACAAGAGTATACTAGGCCTGCACTGATAAGGTGACGAGCCCTTTGCAGCGACCTAGAACCGTAACATAGTATGAGATTTACTAGGATTGACGACCCTAGATTGGATCATTGTTTGGGAATTGATATAAGGGAGGTACCTTAGCTTCCCAATCCCGTTGTATGAAAATGACTAATAATAACTCGGTAATCACGATCATTACATCGCACCGCATGTGCCCCGGGTTGTAGAGCACAGAGGGAGGAAAGCATGCCGCGATCATAAGATGGTGTCACACGAGGGAGTGTAGGCGAGGGCATGCATCGTGCTTACATTTCATCCTTGCATTAATCAGAGTACTTAGGGATGTTTGATTGTATTGCTTTATCATTACCGCTTGACTGAATTGAGAACATGTTAACCTTTGCTTTATTATCCCACTGAGTTGATCACTCACTCCCACGTTCTGGGACGGTGTTCTGAACACCCACCAGACTATGTCTTAGTTGCAGACGATGATGCAACTCAGGAGGCGGAGCCTGATTACTATGATGATCAGGATGAGTTCTCATATATGCAGTTCTCTGGTGGTTTCGCTTAGGCCATCCGGATCGACGGCGCTACAAGGTTTACTTTTGTAGTTGAACTATTTTGAACTATTACATGTATATGATGACTCAATGATGTATTCATACTCTGGAGACCGATCGTGATCTTTTTGGTTCATACACGTCTATATACATTTTCCAGTCTTCCACTTACGTTCTATGAATTGATCTGGAGTATGAATTACTGTTTTGGTATAATCCCACTCATGATTAATGCACTAACAAAGACAACATTTAATAATCATTACCTATGTTGCATAAGTGATGCGTTGGAACTCGAGAGTTGGACTTTTACTTGACACCCGATTTTCAGGGCGTTACAGAGGAGGAATATCTTCCCTGGCTGGTGACTTCTAGCTGATCGTCTAAAGATGCACTGTTGTTTTCAGCCATTGGTCCCAGTTGTATTCGCGACCATGCCTTGGAGGCTTTTCTAGATCGCCCATGGCGAAGGCCCTATGGATGGGAGATGGCAGCATTACAATGCATTGAGTAAAATCGAATGTGGGGAGTACTGGTACTTTTATGTAAGCAGGACGTTTAACAGTCGTCTTGAATCGCTTACGCGGGGGTTGAGCTGGAGAGGGAGGTGATTCTGCTGCTTGAGGAGTTGTCATTTGATAAGCTTCAGTGTTTGGCAGCTCTTGGTGAGAAGGATGATCAGAAGGAGTATTAATAACAATGAAAGTTCTTTTGGTTTGAGCCATGTTGAAAATGAAGAAATTTGGCTAAGTTTGGGAAATTTGCCGAAGTCACGGTTGCACGGATCGTGCAACAGATTGAGTATTACGCGGGCAGCGCAACAGTTTGAAGCCTTACGCGAAGAAGAGATCGTTGCGCGGGCCGCACAACGGATTGAGTATTGCACGGGTAGTGTGACATTAGAAGCCTCACGCGACGAAGGAATCGTTGCGCAGGTCGCGCAACTAGTGTAGGTTGCATAAGAAGATTTTTTTTTGCAAGAGCTCCGCTATAGGAAATGAGAAGTAAGGAAAATGAGCTAAGTCTGAGTATTTATAGAGACAAGGCTGAGTATGGTACTCGGGTGCACGTTGCGCAGGTCACGCAATAAGTTCAAAAAAATGAAGAAGTTTGTGAAGCTTGATCCTGATTCTTTGATTCAAGGGAATAAAGAACGGATCAAGGGGGCATCTATTGAAGCATAAAAGATCATCATCATCGTCAAGAAAGAATGAAGATCAGAAATCAAACATTGAGTGAAGGAAAAAGAAAGGATTAAGTCCTTTGTTTGGCGGTTGCGTGGGTCGCGAAACAAGAAGTGATTGCGCGGATCGCGCAACAAATTGAAGTAGTTACGCAAGTCGCACAAACAGTTTAAAGTGAAAGCAACAAGTTTTATCTCTGCGCGGAATGCACAACTGAGGGTACCATTACACGTACCATGCAACCAGCTTTTCTGTTGCGTGGGTAACACAATCAAGAATAGAGAATGATTATGATGAACGGATAGATCTGATGCAAAGTGGGACCCATGGCACAACGATCGAGGGTTGGCACGTGTGGGGGGTCTATAAATACCCCATTCCCACTCTCATTTGGGAGAGAGAAATTTTGGAAGAAGAGTGGAGCTCTGAAAGAAGATTGAAGGTGAGGCGCAGAAGTAGGGATCAGTTGCCTAAGCCGTGCAACCCAATCATAAAGTCACGCTGACCGTGCAACCAAATCATCAAGTTGCGCTGACTGCGCAACCCAAACATCAAGTTACGCAGATCGCGCAACCCACTCATCAAGTTGCGTTGACCGCACAACCGACAAGTCGAGATGCTGCCGGAATTGCTAAAGGCTCTCTCCTTTGCCTGAAGGACAAGCTCAAAAGTGAGATTGGTTGATCAATTCAACATTCCTCCTAAGTCTTAGGAGATGACCTAAGCAGCTGTCGAAATGCTGTCGAATTTAAGATTTGATATATAAGCTTTGTTAATTACAATTTGTTTATTTCAAATAATCTATCTTGGAATCAAGGGATATTAAAGGGATGAAGATGAACTCAGTACTAATAAAAATATGATGATCGTTCTAAATACTTTTTCTCTGTTATACTTAAATAAGATAATCTCCCAAATCAAAATACATTTGTTTCTTGTTCAAAACAAAACCTAATTTGGATAGGCAGACTCAATGTAGTAAACTCCTAATCTCAGGTTAGTCGCGTGCCCCAACCAAAATCCTGGCCATTTTAAAGGTACACGTAACAAATAATTTAGCACCACCAGCCTGAATAGATAGTGAATGAATGAATGAATGAGTATGCAACTCCTGCTCAATAAGTCTTCATATCAGTACTGTTCGTCTCTGATATCATTACCGGGGTCTAGTACGCTCTACACCAGCTTGTCACCCCATCAAGCGTACAATTGGGTAAATGGAAGAGACCTCACTGTCTGCCTAGCCAGTAGTCAGCCAATATCTACACGGCACGTCGATAGCAGACCCATTCACAAGCTAGTCAAACTTAGCCTAGCTATGCCTACTCTCTCAGGCGGGTAAGGCTACACCCCCTCCCAACTAACCACGACACAGTAGGAGATGCGGCCTATTGGTATACGGCCCTCATACGCTCATATATATCCACTTGATCTTGATGTTGGGGCGTCCTCTGGTACCAAGAGGGTTTAGGGATTTTCACCTAGGGTCATATGTGGCAGCCCGATGCTAATAACATATTTTCAGCGTCCCATCTGGCCATCCATTATATGCCTGTGGAGGCTACGACCCTGATGTTGCTAGGACGTACAATAATCATAACACACAATGTCAGATGCATGAGTCATACAATCCAGTCATGCATCAATCCTGCGCATACCGTGCGCTCATGTGAGACAATCTCCGCCTATCAGTGAGTTTTATAACAACCTACCCAATGACATATGCAATAGTCAACCACATCTCATAACAAACATGCAGATGATGCATATGGGCATGTATCATGATGCTATGCTGTCACATAATCATAATCGGTATCAATAACCGGCATCGACAATCGGCCTCGACAATGTGGACATTTAAGCAACATTGCCACCAAGGAATAGCCCGCATAGAGACTAACATATAGTGGACCCATGGCCTCACACAAGGGCCTAATATACAACACCATGGGCCTCACTCAAGAGCTTAATATATATCACGATGGGCCTCTCACATGGGCTTAATATACAACATAACGAGCTCCATCACCTGGCCCTCAAATGCACCATAATGGGCCTCATCACATAGGCCTCACAAACATTACATAGGCCTTAAATGCATCAAGTCGAGGCCGAATGCTCATCAGAATGGGCCTTAAAAACGGGCCGCATATACATCACAATGGGCCTTGACAATCGGCTTCGATATCCGGCCTCGACAATCAAAGTTGGCCTCGACAATCAAAATCGGCCTCAATAATCGTGACAATCGGAACGACCTCAGCAATCAGAATCGGCCTCGACAATCGAAATCGACCTCGATAATTAGAATTACCCTCGATAGTCGGCCTCAAAAATTGAAATCGACCTCGATAGTCAGAATCAGCCTCGATAATCAGAATCGTCCTCGACAATCAGAATCAGCCTCGACAATCAGAATCGGCCTCAATAATCGCAATTAGCCTCGACAACTGGAATCGGCCTTGATAGTCCACCTCGACAATCGAAATCAGCCTCGATAGTCGGCCTCGACAATCGAAATCAGCCTCGATAGTTGAAATCGGCCTCGATAATAATCGAAATTGGCCTCAATAATCGCAATCGGCCTCGACAATCGGATCGGCCTCGATAATCGGAATCGGCCTCGATAATAATCGGAATCGGCCTCGATAATCAGAATTGTCCTCAACAATTACAATCAGCCTTGACAATCGGAATCAGCCTCGACAATCGTCCTAAGGGAAGGTCACAATGTGGACGTCTAACCATTATTGCTCAACAATGTGGACCTTTAACCAACATTGCTCCCAAGGAATGACGCTCATAGGGCCAATCGTATAATGAGCCCACGGCCTCATATAAGGGCCTAATATACATCATCATGGGCCTCAATTACATCAAATGGGCCGAATCAAGTGGGCTGATCAAATGGGCTGATATAAATGGGCCGAATCAAATGGGCCGAGTCAATTAAACCAAATCAATTAGTCGAATCAAATAGGCCAAGTCGAATGGGCCAAATCAATGGGCCGGTACAAATGGGCCAAATCAATTGGGCCGATCAAATGGGCCAAGTTGAATGGGCTGAATCAAATGGGCTAGTATAAACGAGCCAAATCAATTAGGCTGATTAAATGGGCCGAGTCAAATGGGCTAGTACAAATGAGCCAAATCAATTGGCCGATCAAATGAGCCAAGTCAATTGGGCTGATCAAATGGGCCAAATCAATTGGCCACAACAACTACACCATTCATCCATCTATAGAGATCATTTTAAAGCATTTTCTAAACAAATGAATCATGTCAAAAGACCATCTAGACCATACCACAAACCACAATGGTGATAAGGATTTCCACTGTTAAAATTTAGAGAGGGCCCACCATAGCGTTTATTTTTCATCTAGACTGTTCATAAGGTCACAAGGACCTGAACAGGGAGGGAAAAACAAATATTATATTGATTCAAAACTTTTGTAACCCAAAGGGATTTCAATGGTAGATGTTCAACACCACTATTTTCTGCAATGTGGTCCACATGATAGAAGATCTGTCTTATTTTTAATCTCAAGTCTTGAGACAAATCGCCAAATGGATGGACGGTTTAGATAGAGCATATCCATCATAGTGTAGGTCCCACCGAACTTGCTGACTACAATCACAACAGCATGTTACTGCTGAGGCCTATCCATCCATCAGATGAACAGCGTGGACAGAATACATACATCATAGCGTGGGTCCCACCGTCCAGCCATCTGGACAGTGTGGATAATACCCATACATCACCATGTGGCTGATGTCCACATCTCATGAGATGGACGGGGTGAACGTCCAATGCATATATCAGGGTGGGTCCCATGTGGTGGGCCACCCACTCCTTTCTCTCTCTCAGTATATATATAATATATATAATATCTGTATACATATATATATATATATATATAATATATAATATAATATAAAAAGTCCAGTGTCTAGAGAGTCTGGACGTTCTCTGGACTAACGGTGGATATCTATATATATATATATATATATATATTTAACTAGTGGATTTTCATTGGTGGGGCCCATATAAGGAAGATCTACTCCGCTAGTTGGGTCCCTGTGTTTGTGACGGGTCTAACAAGCCAAATATTGGGTATTTTTCAATGCACAGAAACACCACAGTGGGCCCTAATAAATTTTAACTACTAAAATAATGTTCTAGACGGTGTGGCCTACCAGAGTTTTGGATCAGCTTCATTTTTTGGCTCAATACCTTAAATGAACTGAGAAGTAGGGTGGACGGTGTGGATTAAATGCATGCATCATGGGTGGGGCTTGTTGTGGGTCCCACACTTTGCCCTTTTAAAGAGTTAGGACACTGCAGCCTCTGGACGCTGGCAGTAGCATCCCTTACACACCTCCACACTCACGCACGTACTGGAATTTCACCACCTATATGGGCCTATTTAATGGATGGCCTGGGTAAAATACATACTTCATGGTGGGGTCCATCTAGGTGGGCCCAAGGCCTCATCATCATAATAAAATGGAGGGGGGGAGAGAGAGAGAGAGAGAGAGAGAGAGAGAGAGAGAGAGACGTAAAGGGGAGGGACCCCGCCACTATGGACTCTCCTTACTCTCAATACAAAGCATACAACAAGTCGATCCCACCATAAGTGGGCCCATAAATAGAAATCAACGGAGAAAATTCCAAGATCACCCACCTATATCACTCCTTCTTTAGCTCCTTGGGTTCGTATGCTCCGTCCCTTCAATTTTAATGAAGGTTGATGAATGATGAATGGTTGAGATGGGAGATGAGAGGGTGTGCCACACTTGGCTTTGGGAAGCTTGGGGAGTTAGACGTTGGAAGCTCTCTTGGGAGTTGGGGAGTAAAGATAAAAATGAGAGGGAGGGAGATGAGTAATGGATGAAAGGGATAGATGGAATGAGTATTGTAAGGAATGGGAATGGGAAAGCATGGGTTTGTTAGAAATTTTGGTAAAAGAGGGATGAGTAGGGAGAAAGAGAGTTAACTTGGGGAAAAAGGGGGATGGGTGTTGGTACTTGGGATATGGTGAGGTGGCATTGAGGTATGATGGTGTACTTGACTTGATTTGATGTGACACGTTGTAAAGATTCTCTCAGAATTCGCAACACGTGTCGTTTCTTCGAAATGAACGCGGGCCCACATCTTCTGGCCCTGGTATCGGATCAGTCCGTGAGTCGTGGCGTTGGAACTACGGTGGTGGTGTGGTCGCTAGGGTACAAGTTTAGGGTCGAACCGACTTCGGTATGCAGGACTTAGCTTAGGATCGCACGTAAATGTCGGGTACAGGTCGAGGGTTGCCGAAATTCGATCGGGAGGACTGCGGAAGCCTACAGAACTGTACAGACTATGATATGGGCTTTACATGGACTGTGGGGACCACCACTATATGTATGGTCTATCTACACCGTCCATTCATTTAGCTAGGACGGGCAGGAGCTTTGAGCAGCCACTTGATGTATGTAATATATCCCTGCCGTCCATCCATTTTTTAAAGGACGGTGGGTCAGCAAAACCTTGTGAGCCACATGTGCTGGACCCCACTTGACGAGAGTGCTTATCTCACTATCTAGCTGAGGATGGTGGGAAACCACCTTGATATATGTTTATCTCCACCGTCCAATCTATGGACGGTGGGAGTGGATTGCCCGGTGTACCTCATCCCAGCTATTAGCTGCTGCATATGTGACATTAGTAAGCTCTGTGGGTCCCACTGTATGACATCAGCAAGTCTCTATGGGGCCCACATATGAGGTATATGTTGTATCCTCAACATCCATCCGTTTGGGGATGTGGACCCCACCTTGATATATTTATTCTATATCCACTCTATCCATCTGTCCAGGGTGGTGTGGGGCCCACGTTGATGTATGTATTGTATGCCCACACCACCCATTTGTCAGGCCACAATATGATGTATGTGTTTTATCTGTACCGCCTATAGGATGGTTGGCCCTACCATGGTGTTTTATCGGCACCGTCCAGTTAGGACGGGACCCACCTGAGCTATGTTTTGTATGCACATCGTTCATGGGTTGTGGTTCACCATGGTATATATGTTTTATCTTTGTCATCCATTAGTTTTTGGGCCCATGGGATATGACCCATTGCGATGTACATAAGGCCCGTGTGAGCGACCCATAGTGATATATGTATAAGGCCTATGAGATACAACCCATTATGATATGTTTGAGGCCCATATGATGAGGCCCATTGTAATGTATTTCTGGCCCATGTGTAAGGCCCACCTGTGATATATTGAAGCCCATGTGCAGGGCCCACCTGTCATGTATTTTCGGCCCATTTGTTGTGACCCATTGTGATATATTTCTAGCCTATACGATTAGGCCCATTGCGATGTATTCGGCCCATATGATGCGGCTTATTGCGATGTATTTGTAGCCCATTTATCAAGGCTCATCTGTGACGTATATTTGTGGCCCATGGTGTTATATATTAGGTCCTTGTGTGAGGCCATAGGCCCACTACATGTTTGGCCCTATGTGGGCCACTCCTTGGGAGCAATGATGGTTAAATGTCCACATTGATGGGCGATGATGGTTAAATGACCACATTATGACCATCCCTTAGGCCGATTCTAATTATTGAGGCCGATTATCGAGGTCGATTCCGATTGTCGAGGTCGATTCATATTCTGATTATCGAGGCTGATTTCGATTATCGAGGCCAATTTCAATTGTTAAGGCCGATTGTCGAGGTCGATTTCGATTGTCGATGCCGATTGTTGAGGCCGATTCTGATTTCGATTATCGAGGCTTATTCCGATTGTTAAGGCCAATTCTGATTATCGAGGCTGATTGTCGAGGTCGATTCCAATTGTTAAGGCCAATTGTCGAGGCTGATTGCTGAGGCCGATTTCGATTGTCGAGGCTGATTCTGATCGTCGAGGCTGATTCCAATTATCGAGGCCGATTGTTAAGGCCAATTTCGATTCCGATTATCAAGGCCAATTCCGATTGTGGAGGCCAATTGTTGAGGCCGATTTTAATTCTGATTATTGAGGCTGATTTTGATTGTCGAGGCCCATTCTGATTGCCGACACCGATTCTGATTATCAAGGTCGATTCTGATTGTCGAGGCCGACTCTGATTATCGAGGCCGATTCCGATTGTCGAGGCCGATTCTGATTCCAATTATTCAGGTTGATTCTGATTATCGAGGCCGATTTCGATTGTCAAGGCTGATTATCGAGCTGATTCCAATTATTAAGGTCGATTGTTGAGGCCAATTCTGATCGTCGAGGCCAATTGTTAAGGTCGATTTCGATTCCGATTGTCGAGGTCGATTATCAAGGCCGATTCTGATTGTCGACGCCGATTGTTGAGGTCAATTCTAATTCTGATTATTGAGGCCGATTCTAATTTCCAGGGTCAATTCTGATTGTCAAGGCTGATTCTGATTGTCGAGGCTGATTGTTTAGGCTGATTTCAATTCTGATTATTGAGGCTGATTCCGATTATCGAGGCCGATTGTCGAGGCTGATTCCGATTGTCAAGGTCAATTCTAATTGTCGAGGCTGATTGTTGAGGCCGATTCCAATTGTCGAGGCTGAGTCCGATTATCAAGGCTGATTACTGAGGCCGATTCTAATTGTCGAGGCCGATTGTTGAAGCGGATTTTGATTCTGATTATCGAGGCTGATTCTGATTGTCAAGGCCGATTGTCAAGGCCGATTCCGATTGTCAAGGCCGATTACAATTGTTGAGGCTGATTCCAATTGTCAAGGACGATTGTCGAGGTTGATTGTTGAGACCGATTTCGATTGTCGAGGCCAATTCCAATTGTTAAGGCCAATTTCGATTGTCGAGGCTGATTCTAATTATCAAGTCAGATTGTCAAGGCTGATTGTTGAGGCCAATTTCAATTGTCGAGGTCAATTTCAATCGTCGAGGCCGATTTGATTGTCGAGGCCGATTATTGAGGCCAATTTCGATTTTGATTGTCGAGGCCGATTTCGATTGTCAAGGCCGATTATTGAAGCTAATTTTAATTTTGATTATTGACGTCAATTCCGATTGTTGAGGCCGATTCTGATTGCCGAGGCCGATTCCGTTGTCAAGGCCGATTCTGATTGTCGAGGCGAATTCTGATTATCGAGGCAGATTCTGATTATCAAGGCCAATTCTGATTGTCGAGGCTGATTTTGATTCTAATTATTGAGGTTAATTCTGATTGTCGAGGCTGATTCTGATTGTCAAGGCCGAATGTCGAGGTCGATTTCGATTGTAGAGGATGATTCCAATTGCCGAGGTTGATTGTTGAGGCCGATTTCGATTGTCGAGGCTGATTTCGATCGTCGAGGCCGATTCCGATTATGATTGTCGAGGCCGATTATCGAGGTCGATTTCGATTGTCGAAGTCGATTCTGATTATGATTATTGAGTCTGATTTTGATTATCTAAGCTGATTTTGATTGCCAAGGTTGATTCTAATTGTTAAGGCTGATTCTGAATGTCAAGGCTGATTTTGATTATTGAGGCCAATTCTAATTATCGAGGTCAATTTCGATTGTTGAGGCCAATTTCAATTCTGATTATCGAGGCTGATTCCGATTGTCGAGGCCGATTGTTGATGCCGATTTCGATTGGCGAGGCCGATTGTCGAGGCCGATTCAGATTGTCGAGGTTGATTCTGATTGTTGAGACCGATTCCGATTTCAATTATTGAGGTCGATTCCGATTGTCGAGGCCAATTCTGATTGTCGAGGCTGATTCCAATTGTCAAGGTTGATTATCGTGGCCAATTGTCGAGGATGATTCCGATTATCAAGGCTGATTTTGATTGTCGGGGCCCATTGTCGAGGCCAATTTTGATTGTCGAGGCCAATTTTGATTGTTAAGGCCGATTATAGAGGTCAATTATCGAGGCTGATTCTGATTGTCGAGGCCGATTCCGATTGATGAAGCCGATTGTCGAGGCCGATTCCGATTGTCGAGGCCGATTATTGAGGCTTATTTTAATTCTGATTATCGAGGCTGATTGTTGAGGCCGATTCCAATTTTGATTATCAAAGCCGATTCCAATTATCGAGGCTGATTCTAATTGTCAAGGCCGTTTGTCGAGACCGATTCCGATTGTTGAGGCCGATTGCATAGGCCGATTGTCGAGGTCAATTATCGAGGCTGATTCCGATTGTAGAGGTTGATTGTTGAGGCCCAATGTGATGTATATACGGCCCGTATTTGAGGCCCATTATGATGTGCATTCAGCTCGTGTTTGAGGCCTAATGTAATGCATATGCGGCTCGTATTTGAGGCCCATTGTGATGTGTATTCAGTCCGTGTTTAAGGCCCAATGTGATGTATATGAGGCCTATGTGATGAGGCCCATTATGATGCATTTGAGGGTCAGGTAATGGAGCCCATTATGATGTATGTTATGCCCATGTGAAAGGCCTATCGTGGTGTGTATTAACCTCTTGAGTGGGGCCCATGTTGTTGTATATTTGGCCCTTGTGTGAGGCCATGGGCCCATTATATGTTAGGCTCTATGTGGGTCATTCCTCGGGGACAATGTTGGTTAAATGTCCACATTATTGAGGCCGATTGTCGATGCCGATTATTGATACCGATTATGAGTATGTGACAGCATAGCATTATGATACATGCACATACGCATCATCTATATGTTTGTTATGAGATGTGGTTGACCATTGCATATGTCATTGGGCAGGTTGTTATATGACTCCCTGATAGGTGGAGGTTATCTCACATGAGCGTATGGTATGCGCAGGATTGATGCATGACTAGATTGTATGACTCGTGCATCTTGCATTGTGTGTTGTGATTACTGTACGCCTTAACGACATCAGGGTCATAGCCTCCACAAGCATATCGTGGATGGCCCAATAGGACACCGGAAATACGTTATTAGCATCGGGCTGTCATAGATGGCCCTAGGTGAAAATCTTAAAACCCTCTTGGTACTAGAGGATACCCCAACGTCGAGACCGAGTGGATATATATAAGCGCATAAGGGCCGTATACCAGTAGGCCATGTCTTCCACTGTGTCGTGGTCAGTTGGGAGGGGGTGTGGCCTTACCCGCCTGAGGGAGTAGGCAATGCTAGGCTGAGTTTGACCACCTCGTAAATGGGTTCACTATCGACAAGCCGAGCTGATATTGGTAAGCGGATAGTGAGGTCTCTTCCACTTACCCAGTTGTGCGCTTGATGGGGCAGCAAGTTAGTGTAGAGTGTACTAGACCCCGGTGATGATCCCAGAGATGTACAGTACTGATTTGTGGAGCAGGAGTTGCATACTCATTCATTCATTCATTCACTATCCACTTAGGCTGGGGTGCGCAACTATTTGTTACATGTACCTTCACAATGGCCAAGATTTTGGTTGGAGCGCACGACTAACCTGAGATCAGTAGTTTACCACATTGAGTCTGACTATCCAAATTAGGTATGGGACTGGCTTGGATAAAAGTCCCTTATGTGGACCCTAAATCTTGCGATATTACGTACTATCATCCCAACTTCATACTCCAGCATAGTCATCCTAACTTCACACTCCAGCATGGTCATTCCATGCCAGTAGATGATCCCCATTCAGCACGTTGATGGAGATCTCCTCCTTTAACGATGAAGAATCTTCAGCTCCCTTGAACCGCAACTCAGATGATTTACCAATGTAAGGCAACGGGTTGGGTCAAGGTTATGATGGAATCCTACTTTATTAAATGTTTTCATATAAAGGAGACAGAGTGTAACGTCTCGAAAAAATTCGTATAAGGACCCAAGTACCACCTCAGGCAGAAATCACCCAAGACCAAAACCTTTAGAAATTAAGTTGATATTAGAAAGTGTTAAACTAGAGTACTTATGAAATTAGCACTAATCACTTTAAATATGATCTGCAAGACTCAAACCATGCAGTATCATTGACGCTACATTACCCTGAAATCTAAAATCCATCCCTAAACCCAGTTGCTCTCTAGAGCACACCAAAACTCCGTATCGGACCTGGACCGCACGTCGAAAGTCCGATAACTGCAAAACTATATAGTTAAGACCGCATTACTGGACTTGACAACCCCCTCAAAAATCAAGTCTTAATTGTGCCTAGAAATGCACAACTTGAGCCTGGAGCAAAGTGTGTGAGAAACGTGAATATCTTTAGAAATGAAATCCGAATTTAAGTAATCTGAGTCGTGTCGCTTATAAGACAAATATAAGGATTCAGACCATCAGAATTTGACCCAAATATACCATCGGATCAAGGAAAATGTCTCATATATGGCCATGTACATGTGGCCCTGATTGAGTGACCGTGACCGTTGAACTGAAACTGGTCCGCCACAGTCGATCTGCAAACCTGATCAGAGCGAGAGCTCAGCTTGACTTAGATCCAATGTCAAGGAGCTTAAGTCCGACCGCACATGGAAAAGGGGCCACCAGAAGTGCTCCGTTGAGCTGAAATAAATGCCCTTTGGATATAACTTAAGTATATCTTGGCCCTAGGCCCATTCCCATCAGTTCTGGGCCTATATAAGGGCCTTAAACTCTCTCTCTCTCATATTCCATACGAATTCTAAAACCTTAAGAAAGAGAGTAGAGGAAAAGGAAAGGAAGGAGAGAGAAAGTGAGAGAGTGAGTTGGAGATTCCTCCTGGGATTCGATCCCATTGCTCCTCGGGTTTAACTACCGCTTCTACATCGCTATTCCGGCGATTCCGACTCCATACTTAGGTAAGAAAACCTAACCCTAACCTGTTATAGGATTTCAAACATTATAAGTAATGGAATAGCTAACCTATTTCATACTGTAGGTTGTCGATCCGTCGTTGACAAAGGCTAAGCATCTAAAACGAATTCGTTACGCGTTTACCGGCGTAAGGTGCGGACTATAAATGTTTAGGTTATAGTTTTCAAGGCTTTCAATGTCAGTTAATGATTTATAACTGACTTGAATTGCTATCACATGCTTAGACACGATGCTTCTCGCACTTTACACATATATATGAACTATGTTGAATATAGTACATTCTTGTGTTTGTTGATATCATTAAATGAGTATGTAATTTGGATTCGCGCTTGCTTTGATTATCTGTCATGGATATATGGTTGTTGTATATGTGACAACTCCGTGGTGAAAGGGTTTATCCTACTTTATAACTAACATACATCATGTATGTTGAAGTGTGTAGATTAAGTGTTTGTTGAAATGTCTAAATGAATATGGAATTATGATTAGTACTTGTTATGATGGATGTTTGGTAATATATGATCGTTGTATGTGTTACAACTCCTATGTGAAAGGATTTGCTATAATATACGTTTTAAGTAAATTAATCTATGTGATATGTGTAGTGTAAGTGTTTGAGAAAATGCCTATATGAGGAAATGCTTGTTTAAAAGTTTGAAATGAGAGTGTTGAGATAGGATTCTCAATCCCCTTCTCTATAACTATAGTTTCCTTCATGTAACCTATCTTCCTACTATGTGATTTATGGAAGTAATGCCTAGGTAAGATAACATGTGTACTATGTGTTTCATGAAATGCTTAAATGCTTGAAATGGTTAAACTGTTGTGTAATGCTGCTATGCATATCATATGTGATATATAAACTGCAACTGAGTGTGATTGGGACTATGACTTAGCCTAGGCAATTGGTAATAGATCTCGATTTGGTGGCTGAGGTTATTTTCGCCCCACATGACGTGTTCGATGAGTCCGAGCCGTACTTCGGTTGCCGATAGTGGTTAGGCCACACAGAGTGCTCGTGCACTCCATGTCGGTCAATTCGATGTGCACTCGTACTGGTCAAGCTCGTCAAGTGACCCGATTGACCCGATGTATGTTCACCACGTATGGACGCTACTGCTCGAATCTAAGGTACCAAACTCACCAGTGAAAATCCCTTTAACCTTAGTACCTCGATCCGCTAAGACTCATGAGCCGGGCATGGTGGTATGGGACACCGTGGTCGAGCTATCGGCCTACACTGGGGCGACGAGCCTCCCCATAGTGTCCAGTGAGCAACACAGCTTTGTGAGCCAAATACGGTGGTAAGGGACACTGTATTTGAGCTGTCGGCCTACACTGATAAGGTGACGAGCCCTTTGTAGTGACCTCAAACGTACGCTAAAACTGCATAGAGGCAACGAGCCTTTCCGTAGCAAGAAGAGTACAAACTAGGTATACACTGATTAGGTGATGAGCCCTTTGTAGCAACCTAGAACCGTAACATCGTATGAGATTTACTAAGACTGATGACCCTAGAATGAATCATTATTTGGAAATTGATATAAGAGAGGTACCTTAGCTTCCCAATCCTATTGTATGAAAAGGACTAATAAGAACTTGGTAATCACTTTCATGCACCACACTGCATGTGCCGTTTGGCATTGGGTAGAGCACTGAGGAAGTGACTGACATGCGCGACCGTTAGATGAAGATCGCAGAGGGAGTGCAGGCGAGGGCATGCATCATTTATACATACCATTCTTGCATTAATTAGAGTACTTAGGGATGTTTGATTGTATTGTTTTATCATTACTGCTTGACTGAATTGAGAACATGTTAACCTTTACTTTATTGTTCCACTGAGTTGATCACTCACTCCCACGTTATGAGACGGTGTCTTAGACACCAACGAGACTCTGTCTTAGTTGCAGATGGAGACCCGATTGATGAGGCAGAGACAGACTTCGCAGACGATGAGGATGCTTTCTCATATATGCAGTATTCAAGCGGGTTTATATAAACCATTCTGATCGGTGGTGCTTCAGGGTTATACTTGTAGTGGACTATTACATTTTTGACATTTTATATTTTGAAACAATACATGTAATTATTGACCTGGCAATGCATACATACTTTAGGGTCCTATACTGATTTATAAAGTTATACATATTTGAGTCAGTCTTCCACATGCGTATTACAACTGTCCTTGGATTATGTTTTGCTGATTTGGCTTAATCTTATTCATGTTTTATGCACTAATACAGACAACATCTAATCATCATTAAATATGTTGCATAAGTGATGCATTGGAACTCGGGAGTAGGACTTCTACTTGACCCCCGATTTTCAGGACGTTACAAGTTGGTATCAAGGCATGATTTGGATTAAACCGGACCTGGGTTATGTCACACGATGTGCGCTGACACATTTAGACCTAGGTGGATGCAAGAAAGATGTAGAGACAAGCTTAGGTTTTCCAGTTTCGCCAATTGGCGAAATTTACCGAAAATGATTGTTGAGATCGGGTCTGTACACATCCGTGATTACTTGAAACGACCCCGGATCACCCCTAGACCATCAATCGATTGGGTTTAGACCATGATTTACCCAATCTCAGCCTTCAATAATCAAGAAATGCGAATGTACATCGGAAAGTACTCAAAATGACCCGAAACAACTCAAGAGGGAGTCGAGGGCCAAAGGGGACACTACCAAGGGGACCCTAGTGGGTCTCACATGTTTTTAGGGTCCAGGAGGTAGGAGGAGCTCGCCCCACAAACGAGACATCGCCGAATTGTCTAAAGATCAGCGAGGACCTTGCCGGTTCCGCGAGGCCTCGTCGACTAGCGGGCCTGGCCCAGTGTGCTGGTTCAGGCCGACGCTTCTAGGGCATTGTATGGCCCACTGATGTAGGGTGGGTCAATTTTAACCCCTCCTAACACGCCCCCTCTTCATAACCTACCCCTCCAAGCTCTCCTTTTTCTTCAAAAACCTTTGTTTCTCTCTTAAATCTCCCCTCCATCCACCCATTTCATCATTTTCCTTCAACATACACACCCCTCTACCATTTCCCATCAAAACCCTCTCATATCTCTCTCTTTTCCTTCAATTTGAGTGCACAAACCTCTCATTTGTGTCTCACATACCTTCAAGTTCAACAACCCATCCTATTTTCACCTACCATTCCACTCCAATGGCCCTATTCGAGCTTGTGATGGCCATTTTCTCGATTTTCATGCTTCTTTCTCTCATGGCGAAGAAGAGGACTCCTACGGATGAGGCCGAGCCTAGTCGCCCTACTCCTTCAAGGAGGCCTAGAGGCACCGCCACTAGTGCAAGTGTCGATCGGGAGATAAGGACCAAGCAGGAGCTTGATCCCTAGGCTCCCTTCGAAAGGATCCTCCTGACGGATATGTCTCATGGGAGATTTTAGGGTCGCAGGGTCCTCTTTGAAGCTCATGTGAATGAGAGGCTCTTTGGGCAATATCTAGTGATGGACCGCCTGGTCGAGGCTAGGTGGAGTCCTGTATTCGAGGGTGAGTACCGTGTAAATGTGGGCACAGTCCAAGCCTTCTACGTCCACATTCGAGAGCCTACGTTGGAGCCCTTGCAGTTCAAGATCCCAGTAGGTAGAGATCGGGAGGCCACAATTGATGCTGGGTTGATAGCTCGGCTTATGAAGATATCGCTTGGAGAAGTGCATGCAAGCGAGAAGAATTTGAAGAGTGCACGTAAAAGGGATTGCCACACACGATTCCTTTGTGGACAACTGGCCCACTGGAATCCGAACAACAGCCTCCTAGCAACCAATATGACTGACGACTTCCGCCTGCTCCACCACATCTTCACATACAACATGTACCCTAGGTGGAGCAACCATAGCGAGTGCACCCATCTGATGGTAGATTTCCTATACCAAGTGGGGCAGGGAGAGAAGTTGCGTGTGCCTACATACGTTCTGCGAGAGATAGTTCTTATCGCATGCTCCACTAGAGCGTCTGATTCGCTCACATTCGGCCGACTCATATGCAAGATTGCACGTGAGTTTTGCTATAGACTTGGGGCGGAAGTGCCGGTGCCGATCCATTACATCAATAAAACTACTCTCAATCAGATGGAAATTGGGTCACGACAGCGGCAAGCCCAACTCGATAAGAGTGAGGACGAGAAAGCCAATGAGGAGTATGAAAGCAAGGAGGAAAGCAGAGGAGATAGAAGAAGAACAGGAAGAAGAAGTGGAGGCTCAAGACACGGATGAGAGCTCCCCTCCTATGGCAACGGAGCATGACCCAGATTGGGCTGCTAAGGAAGCTAGTTTAGTTCGACTTGAGGAGGGCTAGACTGCCCTGCGACAGGAGATCATTGATACCCGGGCCCTCATGAAGCACAAGTTTAAGAAGGTGACTCGCACCTTGAAAGTTATCCTGTGCTTCCTACAGGATATGGGCACCCCTCCTCCATCGCCAGACTCGAATGTCTAGTCATTCTTGTCGGCGCCCTATAGTTTGTGTTGTTACTGTTTTAGAATGTTTGTGTTTGGCAGTTTGTTCTACTGTTTACAGCCTTGCTTGTAATAGCTTATATGCATTTCCTGTCATGATTCATGTAATGTGTATTTCATGTATTGTGATAATTTTAATAAATGAAATGCATGAAGTTTCTTTAAACTGTGTAAATGCTGTGTGGCTAAGGTTGTGGGTATGCTGAATCTGACCTGGGTTGCACCCTATTTTGTATATAAGGAATACCACCTAAGGCCACACGGAGTACGGCACGGCTCACTCTTGGCTATTCATCTGACGGGGCACCTCCCCTAAGCGATAGCCACACGGACCCCAGTTCGGGCCCGTCTCCTTCTGACACCATGCCGGACTCTCAGCCGGCCTCTGGCCCCACCAATGGGCCTACACCTGTTGCGCCACCAGTTCCAGAGTAGAACCGTGCATCCTCTTCGACACCATCTGTACCTCAGTCGACTCCCCCTACTGATAGGTTGGAGTAGATAATGTTGTTGATGCAGCAGCAGTAGGTACAGCAGCAATAGTAGTAGGCACAACAGCAACAACAGTTTTTTACCACCATGGCGGGAATTTTTGCCCGAAGCATGGGTGTGGCTCCGCCTGCTCCATTTACGCCCCATGCTGGGAATGCAGGTGCCAGCGCCCACTTTGAACGATTCCAGCGCTTACTGCCCCTTACCTTTGTGGGTACTCATAGATCCGAGGAGGCCAAGTATTGGCTTGACCGCATCTCTAAGATGCTAAAGCCGCTGCACTACACAGAGCCCGAGCAGGTGTAATTGGTCACCTTCATGTTTGAGAAGGAAGCCAGCTTATGGTAGGATAGTGTCCTCTGTACTGTTACGTTCGGACACATATAGACGTGGGCAGCCTTTGAGACCCGCTTCCACGAGAAGTACTATCTCGTCACCTATCGCCACGAGAAGGAGAGTGAGTTCCTTTGCCTCCGACAGGGAGGGATGATAGTGGTAGAGTATGAGAACAGATTTACGGAGTTGGGTAGGTACGCCCCATTGATCCTGGCAGATGAGCCGAAGCATATGTGGCATTTTTCTGAGGGCCTACGACCAGATATTCGCTCAAGGATGTGTTGCGCTAGCATACCTAGCTATGCTGAGCTAATGAGCATGTCCATAAGAGTTGAGCAGGACGGGGATAGGCAGTCACGTATACGAGCACCGATGGCTCCTAGGCCGTGACCAGAGATTCCGAGTAGACCATTCCTCAGGAAGAGGCTGCGGGCAGATTCACCGCCGAGGCTGATGGCTTCACCTGCCTCTGTGAGGTGACCTGATGTGTGGTGTGCCTACTGTAAGAGGCCAGGCCACATGGAGGTGAATTGCTTCACCAGGATGAGGGATAGGGGTTTCTCACTGCCCCAGAGGGTCAACCGCCAACTTCCCCAGGTTACATCGGCACCACCTCTACGCTCGGCACTAGCTCATCCATCATTCCGGCCACCCATACCTCTATCTAGGCCGCCTCAGCGACCTATAACGCCCCAGCCCAACAGATCTCAGTAGGCGCGCATCCATGCACTTACAACAGAAGTGCCTAACTCTATAGTTACCGTTCCTTTGGCCTTCGAGCTCACCGCCCACATTGAAGGTACCCCTATATTTCTGTTGGTGGATACGGGATCCACCATATCCGTGATATCGTGATGTGCAGTCCAACGCTTGGGGCTGAAGACGACTCCGATGGTTAGGGTGCGAGTTATCGCAACACCAGGGAATTTTACAGATGCCACAAAAATGTGTGAGGGTTGCTTGATAGATCTAGGGAGCAAGACGATATGCATTGACTTGATTGTCACTACGATATACCATTTCGACGTCATCCTTGGTATGGATTGGTTAACTGAAGTGAGGGCCGAGATTGACTGCGAGACCCGACTAGTGACAGCTCACGGGCCTGAGGGCACGCCCTTTACGTTTCCCGTGCAGGTCAGTTGCCCTTTTCGAGTTCTTTATTATGCTTCCTTACTGAAGAACATTGACAGCCCAGCACTTGAAAACACACTAGTGGTTCGAGAGTTTGAGGACGTGTTCAGTAAGATACCCGGCTACCTCCTTGGCGCAAGATCGACTTCACTATCGACCTTGTGCCCAGTGCGACACCAATATCTCTTCCAACTTATCGCATGGCTCCATGTGAGATGGACGAACTGAGAAAACAGATCGATGATCTGTTAGATGTTGGCTTCATACGGCCGAGTGTGTCTCCTTGGGGAGCACCGTGTTATTTGTGAAGAAGAAGGATGGTTCACTGCGATTGTGTATTAATTATCACAGGTTGAACCAAGTGACGGTGAAGAACAAGTATCCCTTACCCAGGATAGATGATCTGTTCGATCAGTTGAAAGGGGCGCAGTATTTTTCAAAGATCGATCTACAGCCAGGGTATCATCAGTTGCGCGTCAGGGATGAGGACGTACAGAAGACGGCTTTAAAGACTAGTTTTGGGCACTATGAGTTTCTCATGATGTCGTTCGGCCTAACGAACGCTCCAGCTGTGTTCATGGACTTGATGAACAGGGTATTTTAGCCATTTCTTTACTGATTCATCATTGTGTTTATTGATGACATCCTGATATACTCCAAGAATCAGGAAGATCACGAGGAGCACCTGCGGGCAGTCTTCGATACTATCAGGAAAAACTAGTTGTTTGTACAGTACAAGAAGTGCGACTTATGAAAAGAAGAAGTCAAGTTCCTGGGACATGTGGTGTCCAAGGAAGGGATAGCTGTGGACCTTGCTAAGGTAATCGCAGTTCAGGACTGGAAGCAGCCTGGTTCGGTTACCGAGGTGAGGAGTTTTCTTGATCTGGTAGGTTACTATTGACGATTCATTCAGGATTTCTTAAAGATAGCTAAACCTTTGTCTCAGTTGACACGGAAGGATCTGAAGTTCGCTTGGAATGAAAAGGCGAAAGCAGCATTTCAGGAGCTGAAGGATAGGTTGACATCCGCCCCTATGCTAGTATTGCCAGAGCAAGGGGTCAAGTATGTTATATATACAAACACGTCTCGTGTCAGTTTGGGTTGTGTCCTTATGCAAAAGGATAGGGTGATTACATATGCCTCAAGACAATTGAGGAAACAAGAGGAGAACTACCCGACGCACGACCTGGAGTTAGCAGCTGTCATCTTTGTACTAAAGCTCTAGAGACATTACCTCTACGGAGAGGAGTTCGAGCTCTTTTACGATCACAAGAGCCTCAGATACATATTCACTCAGCGAGACTTGAATATGAGGCAGCGGCGATGGATGGAGACCCTGAAGGACTTCAAGTTCGAAGTCTCTTACCATCCTGGCAAGGCCAACCTTGTGGCAAACGCACTGAGCCGTAAGAAGGCATTGGCATTTGCGGCTCCGTTGATGGTAGCAGAGTGGGACATGGTAGAGTTCGTGCGAGACTTTGAGTAGAAACTCACGGTGGAGGAGCCGTATGAGGGCATCGCACATATTCGAGTACAGCCCCTCATTGATGACAGGATTATCACAGCTCAGGCAGACGATGAGCTATTGGCGAAGATGAGAGAGCAGGTTAGTGCAGATGAGGACTCAGAATGGAGAGTTGGCACGGATGAGGGCTTACATTATCGTGGCCGCCTATGCGTCCCGAACCTCCCTGACTTGAGGAAGGAAGTTCTTGTAACTGCTCACAATTCAAGGATGGCTATGCATCCAGGTAGTATAAAGATGTATCGTGACATGAAGAGGTCATACTGGTGGGACGATATGAAGGCTCACATAACAGATTATGTGTCCCATTATCTCACGTGCCAGCAGGTCAAGGCAGAGCATCGCCGACCTCCTAGACTACTTCAGCCCATGCCCATAGCAGAATGGAAGTGGGATTTCATCTCTATAGATTTTATCTCAGGGCTACCGAAGACGAGGAAGGGACATGACTCTATTTGGGTGATCGTGGACCGATTGACTAAGTCCGCTCATTTCCTCCCAATTAAGGTCTCGAACTTTGCAGACGAGTTGGTCAAGTTGTACATCAGGGAGATAGTGCATTTGCATGGAGTTCCTTCGGAGATCGTATCGGACTGGGACTCGCGATTTACATCCATTTTCTGGACTCGCATCCAAGAAGCGATGGGTGTAAAGTTGAAGTTCAGTATCACATTCCACCCACAGACTGATGGGTAGACGGAACGATTGAATCAGATTCTGGAAGATATATTGCGAGCTTGTGTGCTGGATTTCAAGGACAGTTGGGATGACTGTCTTTCTTATGCAGACTTCGCCTATAACAACAGCTTCCAAGTGAGCATTGGCATGGCTCCCTATGAGGAACTGTATGGGTGCCCGTGTAGAGCGCCACATTGCTGGGCAGAGGTTGGTGAGAAGAGCTTGATTGGCCCGGAGTTAGTTCAGGCGACTTCAAAGAAAGTCGACATTATCAGGCGCCGACTTCTGACAGCGCAGAGCAGACAGAAGAGTTACGCCGATACGAGGTGGCGACCGCTAGAGTTCGAGGTCGGAGACCATGTGTTCCTCAGAGTTTTCCCTATGAAGGGAGTCCTTTGGTTTGGTAAGAAGGGGAAGCTTACACCTCGATTCATTGGCTCATTCCAGATACTTTATCGAGTGGGGGCGGTAGCGTACCGCCTTGCTTTGCCCACTCCACTCGGGGGCGTGCATAATGTATTTCATGTATCTATGCTGAAGAAATACGTTCCCGATCCTTCCCACATTATCGAATGGGAGCAGGTACAGTTGAGCGAGGAAGATACTTATATACTGCGACCGACTCGTGTCCTAAATAGGAAGGAACAGGTGCTGCGTAATAAGGTTATTCCACTTGTGAAAGTGCTGTGGATGCATCACACGGAAGAAAAGGCTACTTGGGAGACAGAAGCCAAGGTTCGAAAGAACTACCCTCAGATTCTCGAGGAGTACAAAAAGGTACTAATTTCGACGATAAAACTTTTCTTTAAAGGGGGTAGATTGTAACATCTCGAAAAAATCCGTACAAGGACCCGAGTACCACCTCAGGCAGAAATAACCCAGGACCAAAACCTTTAGAAATTAGGTTAATATTAGCAAGTGTTAAACTAGATTACTTGTGAAATTAACACTAATCACTTTAAATATGATCTGCAAGATGCAAACCGTGTAGTATCATTGACGCTACATTACTCTAAAATTTAGAATCCATCCCTAAACCCGGTTGCTCTCGGGAGCACACCGAAACTTCGTATCGGACCTGGACTGCACGTTGAAAGTTTGATGACCGCAAAACTATACAGTTATGACCGCATTACTGGACTTGACAACCCCCTCAAAAATTAAGTCTTAATTGTGTCTACAAATGCACAACTTGAGCCCATAGCAAAGTGTGTGAGAAACGTGAATATCTTTAGAAATGAAATCTGAATTTAAGTTATTTGAGTCGTATCGCTTGTGGGCCAAATATAAGGATTCAGACCGTCAGAATCTGACCCAAATACACCCTCGGATTAGATGAAATGTCCCATACATGGCCACGTACTTGTGGCCCTGATCGAGTGACCGTGACCATTGAAATGAAACTATTCCACCACGGTCGATCTGCAAACCCGATCGAAGCGAGAGCTCAGCCTGACCTAGATCCAATGTCAGGGAGCTTAAGTCTGACCGCACGTGGAAAAGGGGCCTCCAGAAGTGCTCCAATGGGCTAAAACAAACGCCATTTGGATATAACTTAAGTATATCTTGGCCCTAGGGTCATTCTCATCAGTTCTGGGCCTATATAAGGGCTTAAACTCTCTCTCTCTCTCATATTCCATACAAATTCTAAAACCCTAAGAAAGAGAGTAGAGTAAAAGGCAAGAAAAGAGAGAGAAAGTGAGAGAGTGAGTTGGAGATTCCTCTTGGGATTCGATCCCATTGCTCCTCGGGTTTAACTACCGCTTCTACATCGCTATTCCGGCATTTCTGACTCCATACTTAGGTAAAAAAACCTAACTCTAACCTGTTATAGGGTTTCAAACATTGTAAGTAATGGAATAGCTAACCTATTTCATACTGTAGGTTGTCAATCCGCCGTTGACAAAGGCTAAGTGTCTAAAAAAAATCCGTTACACATTTACCGGCATAAGGTGCAGACTATAAATGTTTAGGTTATGGTTTTCAAGACTTTCAATGTCAGTTAATGATTTATGACTGACTTGAATTGCTATCAATGCTTAGATACGATGCTTCCCGCACTTTACACATATATATAAACTATGTTGAATATAGTACATTCTTATGTTTGTTGATATCATTAAATGAGTATGGAATTTGGATTCACGCTTGCCATGATTATCTGTCGTGGATATATGGTTGTTGTATATGTGACAACTCCGTGGTGAAAGGGTTTGCCCTAACACCTGTTATAACCAACATACGTCGTGTATGTTGAAGTGTGTAGACTAAGTGTTTGTTGAAATGTCTGAATGAATATGGAATTATGATTAGTACTTGTTATGATGGATGTTTGGTAATACATGATCGTTGTATGTGTTCCAACTCCTATGTGAAAGGATTTGCTATAATATACATTTTAAGTAAATTAATCTATGTATGTGATATGTGTAGTGTAAGTGCTTGATAAAATGCCTATATGAGAAAATGCTTGTTTAAATGTTTAAAATGAGAGTGTTGAGATAGGATTCTCAATCCCCTTCTCTATAACTATAGTTTCCTTCATGTAACCTATCTTCCAACTATGTGATTTATGGAAGTAATGCCTAGGTAAGATAACATGTGTATTATGTGTTTCATGAAATGCTTAAATGCTTGAAATGGTTAAACTGTTGTGTAATGCTGCTATGCATATCATATGTGATATATAAACTGCAACTGAGTGTGATTGGGACTGTGACTTAGCCCTGGCAATCGGTAACAGATCTCGATTTGGTGGCTGAGGTTATTTTTACCCCACAGGACGTGTTCGATGAGTCCGAGCCGTACTTCGGTTGCCGACAGTGGTTAGGCCACACGGAGTGCTCGTGCACTCCATGTCGGTCAATTCGATGTGTGCTCGTACTAGTGGAGCTCGTCAAGTAACCCGATTGACCCGATGTATGTTCACCATGTATGAACACTACTGCTTGAATCTAAGGTACCAAGTTCACCAGTGAAAACCCCTTTAACCTTGGTACCTCGATCTGCTAAGACTCATGAGCCGGACATGGTGGTATGGGACACCGTGGTCGAGCTGTCGACCTACGCTGGGGTGACGAACCTCCTCGTAGTGTCCAATGAACAACACAGCCTCGTGAGCCAAATACGGTGGTATGGGACATTATATTCAAGCTGTTGGCCTATACTGATAAGGTGACGAGCCCTTTGTAGTGACCTCGAGCATACGCTAAGACTGTGTAGAGGCGACGAGCCTTTCTATAGAAATAAGAGTACAAGCCAGGCCTACACTGATAAGGTGATGAGCCCTTTGTAGCGACCTAGAACTGTAACATCGTATGAGATTTACTAGGATTGACGACCCTAGAATGGATCATTGTTTGGGAATTGATATAAGGGAGGTACCTTAGCTTCCCAATCTTGCTATATGAAAAGGACTAATAAGAACTTGGTAATCACATTCATACACCGCACTGCATGTGCCATTTGACATTGGGTAGAGCACTGAGGAAGTGACTGACATGCGCGACCGTTAGATGAAGATCGCAGAGGGAGTGTAGGCAAGGGCATGCATCATTTATACATACTATTCTTGCATTAATCAGAGTACCTAGGGATGTTTGATTGTATTGTTTTATCATTACCGCTTGACTGAATTGAGAACATGTTAACCTTTGCTTTATTGTTCCACTGAGTTGATCACTCACTCCCATGTTATGGGATGGTGTTTTAAACACCAACCAAACTCTGTCTTAGTTGCAGATGGAGACCCGACTGATGAGGCAGAGACGTACTTCGCAGACAATGAAGATGCTTTCTCATATATGTAGTATTCAGGCGGGTTTACATAGATCGTTCTGATCGGTGGGGCTTCAGGGTTATACTTGTAGTGGGCTATTACATATTTGGCATTTTGTATTTTGAAACAATACATGTAATTATTGACCTGGCAATGCATACATACTTTAGCGACCTATACTGATTTATAAAGTTATACATATTTAAGTCAGTCTTCTGCTTGCGTATTACAACTGTCCCTGAATTATGTTTTGCTAATTTGGCTTAATCTTATTCATATTTTATGTACTAATACAGATAACATCTAATCATCATTAAATATGTTGCATAAGTGATGTGTTGGAACTCAGGAGTTGGACTTCTACTCGACCCCCTATTTTCAGGGTGTTACACAGAGCGATTCCAATTATCTATGCATTTATGACATCCCAGCTTAATGATTTGCCATTAAGGTGGTAGCTGAAGGATCCTTGAATGCGAAAATTAATTCCCCAATCCACTCTATTGAATGTCAATGATGAGGGTGGATTGGAGGATGAACTTTCATGAGAGAAAAAGCTTAGGGTATATGATCTAGGGTTAAACACACAAAAGCACTCTCTATTTTCTCTACCAACAACCAAGGGCAAGCTCTCATTTAATAGACAAAAGGTTCCAATGGATATAAAACGATCACATTTTAGACAGAGTTCGATATCATAGAGCAGGGTCGATATTATCGAGCGTATACTCTTGATAACATCGACTGGCCACTCGATGATACAAACTCAACTATCAAACGCTTTTGTAACTTTTTGCCAACCGGTCGAGAAAATCGAACATGCGTCGATGTCATCGGATTTCGAACTCCAATTTCATCGAAGCAAGGTTCAATTCCTCGACATTTTAAAATGTGACAGCACTTACCTTTGAAAACATTTCAGGTAAGATATGATCAAGCATCACTCGATATCATCGGAATTTGAATATCGATGATATCGACGACAGTGTCGATTCATCAATAATTCTAAGGAATTTTCTTATATGCTGGCTAGACAGTTTACGTCCTATTTCGATGACATCGACCATGCTTCGATACGATCGATATTTGAATATCGATTTTATCAAGTGACCCTCGATCCAAGAAGGATTAACCTGAAGACTTGCTAGATAAACTTGTGTCCTAATTAGATATCATCAAAGATCTTCCGATATCATCGAGGTTTGAATTTTGAGGATATCGAGGAATCCTTCGATATATCGAGGATTACATGATTTTCCTTAGCAGTGTTTTGGACACAACAGACCAAATGTCGATTTTATCGAGTTGGCTCGATGTACTCGAGATTCAAATTTCAATGATATCGATGAGTCCATTGATTCATCGATAATTCAATCCAGATACCTTTGTGGTTGCTGGACATTTTAGGTCCTCATTTCGATAAGATCGACTGAGCTTCGAGGACATCAACAATAGGGTTCAATTTCATCGAACCACGTGTCGATAAATCGACGAAGGTACAAAACTTCAACGATTTTCCTGATTTTGAAAAAAAGTTTTTAGCCAAAAACCCTATGGTGTTCTATTCAATTTTAAGGATTTTATTTACCTGGTGTTTTGGGACATGGGATGTGAGGCTAAGGTTTACCTTTGGCGAGTTCGAGAACACATCTTGTTGAGGCAAACACTTGATCAATCTTCCTATGGCGCTCCTTTCTTTGGCTGACTCAACGCTCACGCTAATTGACAAACTACGGCACTTTCATTTACCATAAAGGAGGATCATGAATCTGAACCAAAGTCTAAAACTTTAGATTCTACTGAGACTATACTGCCTAAAGAGAAATTTTCTATTATGTAACTATTTTTAGTCTCTTATTCACTATGGTACACTAATATTGAAAATCTTTTTGTCATAGGTGAATCATATATTCTTTAGAGACCTTACACCAATAAAAAGAAAATTTTAAATGGGGTGCATAAATTTTTCTAGACGATCATGGTCCAAGACATCCAAACTTACTATAAAGTAGGTTTATTAATGATATTGTTAAAAAGCTTGCTAACAAAGTTGCTAAGGTACTTGTCAAAGGAAGAACCGACGCTTCTGGATGATTGCTAGTTTAGGATTAGGAATTTATTTACTTTCTTAGGATTAGTTGATTGATTAGTTTAGTTTAGTTGCTGAAACACCAATTGATAGGAAGTTCACACTAACTTATCTGTTTGTTGCCTTTCCGGTACTTTTCATCTACTCTTCTTTATTTTCAGTTCTCTCATGTTGCTCTTACTACATATGTTTATACATTGATATAGAATTTAGGTTCGGGATAGGTTTCCTTTAAAACTTTCTTCATTTGTACTAAAAATTTTAAACTTTTGAGCTTTTTTTTATTAATTTCTATGAATTTAAGTGATTTTAAAAATAATCTAAAGATTAAAATGATAAGATACTTAATGTTGAGGATTTTTTTAAGCCTAGATTCTAGTTATTTGATAGATTTTAAAGTTAAGTTTGAAGTTTTAATCTTTGATTTGAAAGTTTTAAACATTGATTTAGTTATGAGTTCACATGCCACATCTATCTTACACATTAAAGTTTAAGTTTGATATTGTAAGTGTTAACTTGATGATTATTATGACTAACAGGAACCAAGCCTCGGGAAATTGCTCATCATGTTCAAGAAAAAAAAAAGTAATACCCATAAAAAAAGTTGTCATCGAAGAGGTTTACCTATCAAAGTTCCATGAAAGGACTGTTATGCAAAAAGAAAAAGAAAAAAATATTGAAAATAGTGTGAAAGCCGACGATGAAAAAAATCAATGTTTTGACCAGAAACGAAAAGTATTTTATTCGGGGAATTGTCTTACTTAATAATAATAAAGAGAAAGAATAGAGAGAATAATCATCAAATTTATTTATTCTCATTCTGAATTCATCACATCCTTTTGATCCTTTGATTCTAGGATAGAGTCTTCATAACAAAAAAAATACAAGAGCTGAATAAATTCAAATATAAATTTTAGCAGCAATTTGTCTCATATCATTCATGTCTCCATAAAAGATGAGTTGTGCGGATCTTCTCCACGCACGCATCTTCCTTCATCAACATAATAAAAGAATGCCAAGAATCCCTAAAGAACATTGTAATGACTTGAAATATTCCAGAAAAGTGAGAGAATGTTGCTTCATAGGTCATCCGCGCAACTCCTTGATGAGTTGCGCAGGCCGAAGAGTTGCGCAGGCCAATACAACTTGCAAGGAGTGGCGCGGCTTGACTTTCTTTCCTCTCCCTCTTCTCTCTCTAATACCTGTCAGAGGCACTGGTCTTCTGGAAATCTAATCCCTCAAATGAAGGGGGTAAGGGGTATTTATAGGCTTATGCATGTTTGGGCCCTCGAATCCCATGATGTAGACCTCACCTCACACCATTTTGCAAATCTTCAATCCAACCAACCCTTTGGAGAGTTGCGTGGGTCAGCGCAACTATAATGAGTTGCGCAGGCTCGCGCAACTCAAGTTCCAGTGCAACTTGCTCCCAGCGCAACTTGATTCTTCTATATTTTGTTTCAGTTTCTTTTCTTCCATCTTCTTTCTTTAGTTTCTTTCCTTCTTTTCTTGCTTTCCTTAATCAATTTTATGCTCCAACAGATGCCCGCTTGATCTGAAATTTGACCACTCATCAAGTGAACTTGAAGGATTAAAATTACTTGCCCGTGAGCTAAGTTGCACGGCTCCACGCAACTTCCCTTCATTGAATCTCATGCAACTCCAATCGGGTCCCAGACCGGCTATAAATACTAAGTTTCCAGTCATTTCATCACTTTAGAATTTCCTTCAGCCTAGACCCCTTTTTCGTGTAACTTAAAACCTACGCTACTCACTTGTCCGCGCAACTCCTCTACACTTAGTGCAGATTTTCCTGTTCTGAAACTCTGCTCAATTTTCTTCTAAACATCAAGTCTCCTCCTCTTTCTTAAAATATTATATTTGATATTATAATTTCTATCCCTCACTCATGAAGCATTCAAAGGCTTCGTCTTCAAGAAGAAGGGATCCTTTATCCTCTTCGGAATTTAAATAGACTTCTCAACATACTTGGGATTGCATAGAGCTCAATGAAGAAATATTGGAGCTTCGCCACCCTTCTGCGAGCTACACAATTACCATCCCTATAAATTTTTGATGTCATTGGTCAATTTTGCATAGCGAACCACCCACCTATTGAAGTCGCCTTGTTTCTATAGATAACTGGATCATAAGGGAACCAAGGATTCTGGAAAGACGTTAGAAGGGAATGAATCTCATCAAAAAGCTAGCATGATATATAAAATGTAATTTTTACGTCCTTGTTATAATCCTCATCAGCCATTTCTGACTCCCGCTTAGCAATATTTCTTCAATGGTCGTACAACCTGGAGAACAGATGATTTTTTGGCTAAGGGTTTTCTATCTCCTCGAAATTTCTATAGTGCTTGGGCTCAGACCATTGCTCAAAAACATATTGCTACTCTGGAACAGATTAAACTTTCTGATGCAATCATAGCCACATCAGAACATTTTTATGTAGATGCAGCTATCTTCAGGGGTTTCCTCAATCACTGGTCCCCATTCATTAATTCATTTCATCTTCCTATGGGATCTTCTTTGCATATCTAGTCTCCCCATTATGGGCAATATCTTTGATGCTTATATTCCTTGAAATGAAGAATTTTCTCTTGTCTCTATGGAAAATAATAAATTTAAGATTTCAAAGACCACTTGAACTCTTCAGAGAACTGGCCAACTTCCCATAGCCTGAGCACATTAATTCCCTTGAATGGCTAGCTCGCTTCTCTAAAAAATTGCAGTATGTTTCTTTCTTTTACCCTCCCCCTTTCGAATCTTCATCCTTTTTTCTAAATAACCATATTATTTTGCTTTGATAGCTTTGCAGGCCATTATCATCAGGACCTCAAGACCATTCATGAGAACATCATGAGCACTACTGAATACAGCCATTCTTACAAATTAGCTGTCTTTTTAGCTTACTGGCTGAGTTTAGTGATATTTTCCCGATTCAGAACAAATGGATGTTATCAGACCATCTCTCTTCATGGTTGCAGGTGCAATGGCAGAGGGTCAGAAATATTCGCTAGCTCCCTCTGTTCTATGCTCCCTATATCACGCTTTTCCAGTTTGCACTCCTTAACATTTCTTCATAAGCTGGCTAGGAGTGTACTTCCCTTGGACCTTTTCTCACTTAGGAAGAGCATATTCAAACCCTCATCGGCTCCCTCTTCAACATTACCAACCAAGGAGGATGACTAAGAAATCGAATGGTTGTGTCACTCGAAAGATAGAGGATAGTGACCCTATTGACTTTCACAAATTTCCATTCACCAGCCACCCTGAATCATAGAAGTTGTTGATGATGATTCCATCTCTTTTGGTGAACATTCGTTTCTTGTTTCCATTAGATCTAGTACTCTACCACTGAGAGAAGGTAGTAAATTCTGGCGCGAACCGTATTATCCGAGCAAATTTGCATGTCAATTTGGATTTGATCAGACTATGCCAAAGACCTGTGACATTGTTACGAGACCTATGAAAAGTTGTGGTATCAGGCGATATAATTGGGCCCTAATATGGAGACAACTCCTAAATGTCAATACAAGATCTCATTTCGTAATTCCTACCTACGATCATCCAGTCCATACTTCTTATTCGTGGATGCACTGGTGGGCTCATCAATACTACCTAATATGTAGATATTATCTAGCAGATCATGCCATATGCATTCTTTCGCTACAGCTAAGGAGTTATTAGAAGGACCAAGGCATAGGTTATTTTAAAGAGACAAATCATGCCCCCTGTTCAAGTTAGCTTTGTGTAAGAATTCCTTCGAAAGATATTATTCACAAAGCAAAGCCCGCTAATACCCATGAAGGATGGATAGATTTTGGTGTCCCTTTGAGGAATTCGGAGAATATATTTGAATCATTGATCCTTCCAGAAGAAAATGACGATTCTTCATGATTTCATCCTCTGCCATCTTTAAGAATTTTACGGAACAATTTATCTTCATTGTAAAGACCCATAGCTCTCATGAAAAAGGTAAACATATTGTAATTAACTAATGGTTGTTTCAAAAGGCTGAACTTTTGAATAGAATATTGCAAACGTTTCAAATGTTCTTGACATTGCTATAATTGAAAGAGAAGATATAACATTTTATATTTCTTGCAGTAATCTTTAATAATCCATTTCTATATGAAATGAATGAGCATATGCATTTGCATAGTTATGCGTTAGTTTAAAGCTCATAATCATATCTCCTTTGATAATTGATGCTAACTTTTAATTTAATTAACTCCAAAAGCATCATACACAATTTAAGCTTGGGCAAGCATGATTTTAAGAAATAATCAGTTCCTGTATGTATATTTAATAAGTACATGCTAACACAGTAACAATCTATATACGACTGTTAGCATAACATTGCCTATATGGCATTTCAAATGGGCAGAACTAAATTTTGGTTTTAGTTAGTTTCACATATAGTTTAAGCTCATGAGTAGTGCAGCAATCACAGTTTTTCAGACTTATAAGTGGTTAGAGTCAAGTCTCACGCGAATGGTCTCTGTAACTCTCTATAGTTCACTGGACTTATTGTAGACGGGGAGTTCATAAACTGTAATCCATCAGAGGGGCCCAATGAAGCTACCGAGGCAATGAACTCAGTAGGTTTTACTCACATGGTTGGCCACAGTAACTCTCTAGAGTTCACGGGGCGCACAAGGCTACCTTCAGGTACCAAATCCAAGGCCGCCAGTACATTAATGAGGGGTCATCTTGCTTCAAAGACTTGCCCTCATTAGTTACTACTGAAATCACGTAAGAGATCTAGGGAGTCATCTTACTTTAGAGAATCTTACTTTTCTTCAACTGCAAGGTCAAACCCATTCACGAGATGGTGCTTTCTCACCAGCTCTCGTGGCATTGTCGGAAACTGTACAGACGACATGGGTCTTATGTGATTGCTTCATCAACTGCCCGCATGGGTACATGTGATGCTCTTTGCGTTCTTTTTTAGGGCCACAGGCTTCTCACCACTCTCCGAATAATCTCATTGTATCGCCATCACCAATGATGATAAGTCTTATGCGTAGTTGGCTTTATAAGCTCAGCTCTATTACCGTACATGATAGATCGCCATAGTTGTCGTAGGACTTATACGTGGTTGGCTTTATAAGCTTGTTCCATTGCCGTTGATTATAAATTGCCATCGTTGTTGATATTTATGTATGGTTAGGATAGTGTATCAGCTTGGCGATGATATTAATTTTAATAATTTAGATAATAAAATGTCCTTTGTGTCAACAATACAGCGATGACGATGGCAACTATTGTTGATTTGGCAATAATCATTGGCGTTTGGTGATAACTGATGATTTGGCAATAATCATTGGCACTTAGCGATAATTCACTTGAACTCGATATGCTTGAAAGTCTGCATTTTTATTTATTGCACGGAGAAGAATACACGACATTGCCTTTTGAGGCTTTTTTTCATCATTCCGGTTGTCTTGCCCCCTTTTGATTAAGAAGTATTATGTCATGAATATCCTGAATCAAAACTTTCTAGAATTTCAAGGACGATATATTTTTATGAAGCAAGCATTGACCTATATACTAGTGCCTCGTCCATCTTGATCTACCACCCGATAGGCTCCAATGGAGTACACTTCGAATATTATGTACGGACCATCCCATTTAGGGTCAAATTTGCCCCTTGTTCTATGGGTGATCACTATCGGCCTTTTTAACATCAACACCATGTCGCCTTTCTTGAAAGAGCGATGCTTGACTTTCTTATCAAAGGCAGTGGAGATTCTTACCTAATATAATTGTAATTGATGTTGAGTTGTCAGTCTCTTTTCATCGAGCAAATCCAATTCTGCTAGCCTTATTTTGGCATTTTCATCATCTGTGATTGACTGATGTAATACAACCTTAAGCGACGCAACTTGTGTTTCAATAGGGATAATAACTTCAACCCCATAAACCAAAGAATACTGTGCTGCTTTCGTAGCACTACGACGAGTAGTTCAATAGGCCCACAGAGCTTCTTGAAACTTCTCATCCCAATCACGTTTATGTCTCATGACTATCTTTTTCAATATCATTACAATTGTCTTATTGAACGCTTCAGCTAACCCATTGGCCAGCAGGTAGTAAGGCGTCGAAAATGAATGCTAGATATCAAATTTTCGGCATAATTTCTCCATACCTCAGTTCTTGATTGGAGTCCCGTTATCAATGATGATCCTTTATAGGATACCATGGAGGCATATTATTGCATGTTGATAGCTTCGGTCCACTTTGAGAAATAACCTATTGCCTCCAAAATGCATTGTTTTCCTTTAAATGATGGTGGATTTTTAGGGCCGACAACATCCAACCCCCAAGCTGCAAAGGGCCAAGAAGTTACTGATTGATGAAGATCTTCAGGACGTACATGTATGATGTCGCCATGTATTTGATATTCATGACATCGCTTCACATAATCAATCGCATCTTTGAACATCGTAAGCCAGTAATATCCCATTCGATGTACCCGATGGAAGAAATTCTTACCAGCCTAATGAGCCCCAATTCTCCTGAATAAGCTTCCCTTAATATTTGATTTGCTTCTTTCACATTCAAGCATCTCAAAAACACCTCATTATACGACTTTCTGTAAAGCTCTTCACTTCACATAATGAATTTCTTCACTCTTTGCTTTATCTGCAACTGTTATGCTAGATTCTCTGGCAAAATATCATATTTAAGATAATCTACGAAAGGCTGACACCAGTCGTCTATCATAATTTCCAAATACAACACGGGAAGTGCTTCAGAGATTTTGTTGACATCTTTAGCGGACGACAAGAATCTTCTTTCTTTGATTTTTATCTGAAGAGGACTTCGATTAGGACAGGATAAGGCTACAGCCAAGCTAGCTAAAGCATCTGCCCTTACATTTTCTGATCACGGTACGTGCTTGATTTCGATGTCTTGAAATTGCTCCAACAATTGTTGTGCCTGTCGATAATATGGTAGGAGCTCTTGCTTTCTTATTTCGAATTCTTTCATAAGCTAGTTTATCACCAACTTAGAATCGCCGAAGATTCATCATGCTTTCATTTTCATCTCTTGAGCATTTCCATTCCTATAATGAGGGCTTTATATTTATCTTTATTGTTAGTACATGTTGTACCTAACGTAAAGGAATATGATAATAGGTTGCCCTGAGGACTGATGAATTTTACTCCGATACCTGTTCCTGAAGTCCTACAAGCACCATCGAAGTACATTTGTCACAAATTAGGTGATTCTGTCATTATTACCTGTTCATCTGGAAAATCATCGCTAATTGTTTCATTGTCCAGTACGGGGTGAGCTGCTAAGAAATCTGCTACTGCCTGTCCCTTCACTGCTTTTGCCGGTTTGTAAGTGATTGTATATTCTAAAAGTATAAGCATCCATTTAGCAAACCTCCCTAATAGCATCAGTCTTGTCATCAAGAACTTTATGGGGTCTGCTCGCGAGATTAGAATTATATCATGAGAAAGACAGTAATGTCTTAACTTTTGTACTGCAAATATCACTGCTAGGCATACTTTCTCAATGGGTGACTAGTTGGATTTAGTGTCTATTAGAGTTCTACTTTAATAATATAACGCGATTTCTTTCCCTTGTTCATTCATTTGTGTTAGCAAAGCCCCTAATGAATTTTCCACCATTGAGATATAAAGAATGCCTTTCGCAGGAGCCGCTAGTACTGGGGTTGTTTCAGCAATTCCTCGATTGAATCAAAAGCAATCTGACACAATTGATCCCATACAAATTGTCCATTTTTTCATTAAATGAGAAAATGGCTGACATCTTCCAGCGAGATTAGAAATGAAGCGACGAATATACACTTACTTTCCTTGCAGACTTTTCAATTCTCTTAATGTTTTTGGAGCTGGCATTTCCTGAATAGCTTTAATCTTTCCCGGGTCGATTTCAATTCCTATGTGCCTAACAATAAAACCAAGAAACTTTCTTGACAAGACACAAAAAGTATATTTAGACGGATTCATTTTTAGTTGTTTCTTCCTAAGCCGATGAAATACTGAAGCCAAATGTTCATGATGTTCTTCATAATCATTTGATCTAACTACTAGGTCATCCACATAACATTCGACGTGCTTGTGCATCATGTCTTGGAATATATTCTGCATTGCTCTCTGATATGTTGCGTTGGCATTCTTCAAACCAAATGGCATAACTTTATAACAGTAGATTCCTAAAGAAGCTCTGAATGTCATAGCTTCCTCATCTTCTAGAGTCATTCTTATTTAGTTATATCCAACATAGCCATCCATGAAGGACATAACGACATATTTAGTCATATTGTTAATTAATAACTCAGTTATCGGCAACGAGAAGTCATCTTTCGAGTATGCTTTGCTTAAATCTTTGAAATCAACACATACTCTAATTTGTCCACTTTTCTTTTTCACCGGGACAATATTTGATATCCATTTAGGATACTTGACTTCTCTGATAAATCCAACCTTAATTGACTTATTCACTTCTTCTTCGATTAGGGGTATTAAATCTAGGTGAAATTGTCATTGCACTTGTTTAATTGGTCTCGTGTCTTTAGAGATGTTCAGTCGATGCATTGTCACTGATGGTTCCAAGCCTGGCATTTCTGCATACGTCCAGCTAAATACATCCTTGTTTTCTTTTAAAAGCTTAATATACTGATCAACTTCTTGTTCAGGGAGACTGGCACTTATGAATGTGTTTCGTGGTCCTTTTTCTGTTCCTAGATTTATTTCTCACAAACTGTCAATTGTCAGCTGCCCCCCATCTTCTATTTGCTTTGGAGCTGCTTCAGGATGCTTGATTATTTCAGAGTCCGTCTCTTCTATTGATTCGGTCGTAACCGTATTCAGCTAAAGATTCTTTCCCTAATCCGCAAAATTCCTCTCGTTTTTCTTCATTGACTCCAATCGAGATTAAAATACCTTTTCCATTATTTAACCCAGTTGGTTCTTCACAATCAAAATCCACGTTTTCATCATTTTTTTGCTAGTAGGACTGCATCTTTCTAGATCTTTAGATGTTAACTTTTCGAGATTTACCTTATCATCTATCTTTTCTTCTATTTTCACCTCCAAAATTGCACAAAATTCAATAGGCTCAGGGTTCTTTAAACTAGCTTTAACATGAAACCTCTTTAACATAGCTGGGAATGGCTTCTTCTTTTCTACGTGTGGTAACGACATTGTATAATTCGACTGTAGAATCTCCAACTATTCAGGTGATAATAATGTTAATGGGGGTTGTCCCGGTCGTCTCAAATATTTTGGCACAAAATACAATTTCTGCTTCATGTTCTCTTTCTCAGATAACTCTATTTTCGTAACTTCATTCTGCACTATCTTTGTCTAGCTTCCTTTCACTGTTCTACTCTCATCATTCCCCTTTTTATTTTCTATAGCAAATCCATCATAATAGCTGGCATCAGCGAAGAAAGATTCTGCTTCCGTATACGATTTTGTGTCGGCCATTACCTTATGTTGAATTCCAACTTTACAATACTTTAAGCATTGATGAAGGGTCGATGGTATAATGTCGTATTGATACATCCATGGCCTTCCCAAGAGGAGGTTATATGTTGTTACTACGTTAATGACATGACAGACGACATCTGTCATTAGCTCTCCTATCTCTAATGTTAGTGGGATCTTGTCGAGCGCCCGCTGCCCGTCTTGATTAAACCCTTATATCATTATTCCACTAGGGCGTAAATGGGAACAACGATATCCTAATTCATTCAACATTATCAACGGTAACAGGTTCACTGTGGACCCATTATCCAGCATTATTTATTTGATCTGCCTGTTGCAAACATGACCTATGACCATCAACGGTCTGTTGTGCTCTTCATCACAAATTAGATCGTCATCAGAGAAAGAAATTACTAGCATGCAGTTGTTCCGTTCTTTGTGTTCCATTTCTATGAGTAATGCCTTTCTAACATTATTATCAGATAGAGCTTGAATTAGGCTATATTGAGAATCTTCTGACAGTCGCCACGCATCATACACACTTAGTCGAGCCAGTATGCCTTTCAGATGACTTATCACATCATATATTACCTTCTCAATCTTATTCTTTTCTTCTTCTCTATTGCTACCATGATATTCTTCAGATGTTTCTCCTCTCATTATTTCAATGCTCTGTTTTTGAGGACTTTTTATTCTTTTACCTGAGCGTATTCGCCTGTCCGTCTCAGCGAGCAGTCATCATCCATTTCTCTTCTTTTTATTTCTCTACAAGCGTCTTCTTGAATAGTTAATACACTCACTATCGCTTTGTTACAACTGTGTCTGTCAGAAAGATTTTAAAAATGTTAATTAGCATTTATTTGTAAATACACTCTATCGTAGAGATGAAAGAAATGATGTTCCTGTCGAGAGTCACCATTTAAGACGCCAAACAATATAAAATTCTCCAGATTATTCCTAAGTCAATACCAAGTAAGATAGAAAATCTCCAGCAGAGTCACCATTTTGTTTCGACCAAAAATGGAAAGTATTTTATTCAGGGAATTGTCTTACTTAATAATAATAAAGAGAATGAATAGAAAGAATAATCATCAAATTTATTCATTCTCACTCTAAATTCATCACATCCTTTCGATCCCTAGGATAGAGCCTTTATAAAAAAAAAAAAAAAATACAAGCACTGAATAAATTCAAATATAAATTTCGGCAGCATTCTGGCTCATATCATTCATGTCTCCATAAGAGATGAGTTGTGCAGATCTTCTCCACGCATGCATCTTCCTTCATCGACATAATAAAAGAATGTTAGGAATCCCTAAAGAACATTGGAATGATTTGAAATATTCTAGAAAAGTGACAGAATGTTGCTTTGCCGAGGAGTTGTGCGGGCCCTCGTAACTCACAGGGAGTGGCATGGCTTGGCTTTCTCCCCTCTCCCTCTTCTCTCTCCAATACCTGTCAGAGGCACTGGTCTTCTAGAAATCTAATCCCTTAAATGAAGAGGGTAGGGGGTATTTATAGGCTTTCGCACGTATGGGCCTTCGAATCCCGTGATGTGGACCCCACCTCACACCATTTCACAAATCTTCAATCCAACTGACCCTTTGGAGAGTTGCGCAGGTCAGCGCAACTATAATGAGTTGCGCGGTCCCACACAACTCAAGTTCTAATGCAACTTGCTCCTAACACAACTTGATTCTTCTATATTTTGTTTCAGTTTCTTTTCTTCCATCTTCTTTCTTTGGTTTTTTCCTTCTTTTCTTGCTTTCCTTAATCAATTTTATACTCCAACAATCAAAAGTTAGAAGAGTATTGTATTGAATTGTAAGACAAGTGGAGATAGCATACCCCTCCATGCCTGGTGTAGTTAGACGATTAAGCAGATAGCATCCTTCTTTGGTACAGTAGTGGACATAGACCGCAACTCCCTCGATGGTTCTTTCCTCATGTTTGCTAGAGTAAAGATCATACCCCATCTAGCAGTCACTCTATCCATGGTCATCGATCTGGAAGTAGAGGGGCTCTCATTCCCCATCATCAACCTTACAGAGCATATCCAACTTCACACCGCTATGCCCACTCGCCCCAACCCCTTGGGCTCCATCCCTGGTGACCTTATCTCCCTCATGGAGGATCCGCAACAACCCTACACCACTCCAGCAGCTCCACCTATAGCAGCAAACATTTTCCCACCATGTGTTCGACAAATTTCCCGCATGAATCCTCCATCCCTGAATGAGCCCCCTATTCACCGCCCAGGCCTCTCTTACTCCTTAGCTTTAAGGAGTGAGAGGGATCTCTCGATCAGCGCAGCCCCTTTGTCGCCCATTGCCGAGACTCACCACTTCCATCAACCCATCCCTTCCACTCCAAACCGCAAGACCCCGCGCCCTTCACCTCAATCCTCCTACCCTTCTACACCCCACATCTCCCCGTCGCCTATTCTCCCTCCCAGCATTGTCCGTGAAACCCCAGGTATCTTTACCACTCAACTTGTTACAATTGGCAACCACTCCCAATCTGAGGAGATCTCGGCTTAGATCTTTAGGACCAAGGACAATAGATTGGAAAGAGCGGACTACTAGAGTTGGCCTGATGACACCATGTTATGGGAATGAGCCAGCGCTACCTCGCTAAATGTATCAGAAGAAGAGGACCTGCTACATCTCCCTCCTCAACAGGCCTTTTCAAATGACAATGCAGAGTAACTAGACCTTTGGGTCGATATCAGGCGTCAACAGCCAAGAGTTCTGCCAGCTACCCTCACCAATCCTCCTATGCAGCATCGCAAGGTGAGCAAGACCTCAACCATCTGGAATAAGAACCTATCAATTAGGAGAAGCCATAGGCTAGATAGAATCTCCAATGTAGCCTGCCTTAAAGAATGGGGATCTAATGACTAGTATTCTCTCATGGAACGTGCGCGGAGTTGGTAATGCCCCAACTCTTAGATACCTGAAGAGGCTGGTTATTTCCAAGAGAATTAGCATCTTACTTCTGCAGGACCCGATGCTCAGGCCATCCAGGCGAAGGGCTATTGCTGCCAAGTTGGGTTTCCATCACTCTATTGTGGAGGAAGAGGTGGATGAGAAGATTTGGGTGTTGTTTAACCACCCCTTTCAACTCTTAACTCTATCGGCATCTAAGCAATGCATCTCGTTCCAGGTTTCCATCGAAGGCTCTCCCTAATCGTGCACGATCTCAGTGGTCTACGCCTCATGTAGCAGGGTCGTAGGCTAGACATTTGGGGAGACCTTGCAGCCATCTCCAATCACACCAGAGGTCTGTGGTTGGTCTGTGGGGACTTTAACGCCACAACCTCCCAGGAAGAAAGGATAGGAGGCAGCAGTTCCACTCTCAGAAGCATGGCCGACTTTCGGTCTGTAATTAATGTCTGCGGCCTGATTGATGGGGGGTTTATAGGCTCAAAATTCACCTGGTGTAATAACAGGGTTGGCCAGAGCCAGCGCTGGGCTATAATCGATAGAATGCTCTTCAACTCCCGCTGGCTAGATCTCTATCCAAGATGTAAGATAGAGCACCTCTCACGTGTTCATTCTGACCACTCTCCTTTATTATTGCAGCTGCCTGGTGATCCAGTCACTAGCCCAAGACCTTTTAAATTTTAGCGAATGTGAACATCTCATGATAATTTCAGTGCCATTGTTAAGGACGCCTAGGATCAGCAGGTTAACGCAACTCCTCTGCTGAAGGTTTGTCTGAAGATTAGGTTAGTTAAGGTAGCCCTCAAGCGATGGAATTCTCAAGTATTTGGGACCCTTTTTCAAAAGATAAAAGTCGTAGAAGACAGGTAACCAAGGCAGAATTCTAGCTCATTTCTTCTAGGTCGGAGCAAGATAGGGTGAATCTAAATGCAGCAACGGCAGAGCTTAAGCAGGCGCTGGCCCTGGAGGAGATCTTCTAGAAACAAAAATCCAAGATCTCTTAGCTTAAAGATGGTGACCGAAACATGAGCTTCTTTCACAATTCTGTGATGGAGTGCAAAAGGAGGACAACCATCTCTTCTATCACACTCCTATCAAGGGTCTTGCTCACTTCTCTGGCCGAGATTGGTGGAGTAGCAGCAGAATTTTTCCAGCAACAGTTCCAATCAGAAACCTACTCTCCTCTTGATGTTAGCTCTCTCCTTGGCTACATTCCTCCTTCCGTTTTAGAGCGGATGAACTCTTTCCTCTCCCTCTCCTCCACTATGGAAGAGGTCATGGATGCGGTTCTGGCCATTCCTATTGATAGCGCTCCGGGGCTTGATGGTTCCACCGACGCCTTCTTCTCCTCGTGTTGGGATATTATCAAGCAAGATCTCCTTGACACGTCTTGTAACTTCTTTGCAGGAGCCTCCATCCCGTGACCCTTCAAATGCACCCCTATTTTTCTCATCCCAAAGAAAAAGAACGCTTCTTCCATTGCTGATTACAAGTCGATCAGCCTATGCAATTCCTCTCACAAGATCCTATCCAGGCTAGTCACCAATTGCTTGGCCTCCAACCTTCCCAACATTATCTCTTTGGAACAGAGCGCATTTATCAAAGGTAGATCGCTAGCAGAGAGCATATCGATGGCCCAAGAGATGGCTTTTGAGCTTGATCGCAAGGCTCGTGGAGGGAACATGATTGTCAAACTTGACATGGAGAAGGCTTATGATTGATTGGAATGGGGCTTCACTGTCAGGTTCTCCTTAAGTTTGGCTTCAGCCCCTCATGGGTTCAGTTGGCTCAGCAGTGTTTGGTTAACTGTTGGTTCTCTATTTCAATCAATGGCAGTAGCTATGGCTTTTTCCAAGGCTCCAAGGGCCTCCGCTAGGAAGATCCTCTCTCCCCTTCTATCTTCATCCTTGCAGCTGAAGTTCTCAGTAGGGGATTGAGCCGGCACTTCATGTCTGGAGCTTGCCTCCCTTTCAGCCTCCCTATAGGCTGCCCCATGATTTCCCACTTACTTTTTGCTGATGACATGATAATTTTTCTGAATGGTAGGATCAAATTAGTCTGCGCCTTGCTCTCCTTCATTCGATCGTATGAACACGCATCAGGCCAGCGAGTCAACTTATCCAAGAGTCAGTTCTTCTTGCCCAAGCAGTCTCTGTCTAACAGAGCCAGCAAAATCACCCACCTTATGGGATTTCAATGGGCTGATCTTCCCATCTTATACTTGGGTGCCCCTCTTTACAAAGGGAGGGTCAGATTTGCTGACCTTCTTCCTCTCATTCAGAAGATCAAGTTGAAGGTTGCAAGTTGGAAAGCTAGGCTCCTTAACCAAGCGACAAAATTGGTGCTCATTCGTCACGTTCTTGTAAGCTTCCCTATCTATTTGCTTTCAGTCATCAATATCCCAAAGAGGGCTTTTAATCAGATTGATAAAGCTCTAGCCCGGTTCTTTTGGGGCAGATCAAATTTGGATAGTAAAAGGCATTGGGTTCGCTAGGATAGGCTGTGTTTCCCTATGGTTGAAGGTGGTCTTGGCATCACAAGGATTGCCGACGTCATGAACAGTTTCTGTTACAAGATGGCTTGGAATCTTTTGGATGGAATCTTTTGGATGGAAAGTCCCTATGGGCCGGCCTCTTCCATGCAAAATACATGACCAAATTCCTATCCTCTTCTAGCAGTCCCAGGATAACCGGCTCTTCTATTTGGAAAGGCGTTAGAGCTCAACTTATCTTCACAATCCATGGCCCTAGGTGGATGGTTGGGAAAGGTGAGGTTCTATTCTGGACCCAGAACTGGACCGGCGGGGGCCTTCTTCTGGGTGCGGCCACCTCTCCTCTCTCATCCACTGACAGGGAGGCAAAGGTCAGGGATTTCTTTAAATAATCCAGCACATGGGATCTCTCCCCCATACAGGACAAGCTTTCTCCTACAACTATTAATATGATAATGACCAACAGCATCGTTCCATCTAACAAAGAGGATGTTTTGATTTGGAGGCTCTCTTCTTCGGGAAAGTTCACTCTCAAATCGGCATGGAACGCCATTTGTATGTGGCAGCCCCCTCAGCACTGGGCTCCTTGGTCTTGGAACAAATTCGTTCCTCCGAAGATTACGATTTTCTTGTGGAAAGTAATGCACTATGTAGTCCCAGTCGATGCAGTTGTTCAAAAGTACAGTGTTTCGATTGTCTCCAAGTGTCACTGTTGCTGCAATGTTGGCCCTCTCATCTCTAATTGCTCGCACCTAGCTTCTATTGATCAGCATTTTCAGCACCCTTTTGATGCCCAGCCTAGCCACAATTCCATTCCACATCAACGGCTCTCTGCCCGTACTGCTGATCAGATCGCCCCTGATCCAGCTGCTCAGTTTCCTCCCCCCACCTCTCTCCAGCCCTTTTCTCCCACATCAGTGTAGCCCCTTCTCATAGCTCTCCGATACAGGCTTCTCAGTCGTCCCCTTCCATTGCTACCAGGCTGCTGCCCCCAACTCAATGCAACCACATCCAACAATGTCCCCACCTCCCGCTCGCTCCCTAGCCCAACCCTCCGCTTGGCCCCCTTTCCCCTTCCATTGAAAGTCTGGATCACCTGTTCTGTAATGGGAATACCGCTGTGGAGGTATGGGCCCACTTCACCAAGCTTTTGCATGTTCCCTTCATTGCCAATCAATCTGTTCATGTTCGGGTTCTACAATGGACCACGCTGGCTAAGAAATCTTCTAGATGGCAACTGCTTCAAGGTTTGGCCCCGCCTCTCAATATATGGGAAATCTGGCTTGGCAGAAATGTAGCTAGATTTGAGAATTTTGGCTTCTCAGCGTTGCAGACCATTTTCAAAATTTCTCGTTGGGTGAACGAGATTGGTATGCGGCTTTCGGGTCTAGTTGACATCTCCTCTAAGGAGATTAGTGTGTTGAGGGCCCTGAGCATCGCCTGCCTCCCCTCTCCATCTCCTAGCCCTTCCACCATTATCTATTGGAACAAGCCGAGTAGGGATTGGCTTAAGCTCAATGTGGACGACTCAGTCAGGGGTAACTCGAGCGAGGGTGGAGGGGGTGGAGTTTGCCGAGACCATCTGGGTAACCTGATCTTTGCCTTCCATAATAACTATGGCTCGATCACCAACAACACGGCCGAGGCACAAGTGATGGTCGATAGGCTAACCATCTGTGTGGACATGGTTCTTTCGAATATTATAGCTGAAACTGACTCTCGCCAAATCTTTCAAGCGGTCTCTAATTTTTCCTTTGCAGGTGGATGGAACTTTTGGTACCGGATCGCCTTCAATCAAGGGTTTGCGCAGTCAATCAATGTCCGCTTCTCCCACACTTATCGCGAAGGTAATTCAATAGCGGACGACCTCGCCAAGATCGCTAGCAGTGGTGCTTTAGATACGACCTTCCTTTCCTGTTCTTCTCTCCCTCTTGCGATTTGGGGCTCCCTTCTTTTGGACAAAGTTAATGTCGGGCTCCTTTGCCCTGGAAAGCCAAGGATGGGAATGGGTTGACAGGGCTATTGCGACTACCGCTCGGCTACCTCCTGGCTTCCCCCTAGATGATCCTCTTTTGTCTCCACCCCATCGATCTCCACGCTTTGTGCCTGAGTTCACTATTTTATCATGTCCTGTTTTCTCCCTTTTGTGTATTTTTCATATGATAGGTGTGGTCCTTCCCTTTTGCTCGGACCTGCCCGAATGGGTGTACATTTTACCATATCAATGAATTTTGTTTTCTTGAAAAAATAAAAAATAAAATTGTAAGACAAGTTTTGGTTTAGGTTTTGGTTATCCTCAATGATATGTTTATTATCAATATTATTATGAAAGTAGATAACTAAACCTTTGGTTGTGTTAAGTTTAAATTTTACTATACACCCATAAAATTCAATGTTTAGAATTTTTCTAATTATATAATTAATGCTTTGAACTTAATTAGGATGTCTACCAAGTGCTAGAGTTTAGGTGAAAGTAATGCTCTCCATTAATGTATTTTTAATTTCTCTAATTTGGATTGGTTTTGAAATTACTTGAGTTAACAAAAATTGTTCATTTGGTTTCAAAATATATTTCGCATGTTTTTCTAGGGACTAGCAAAATGCTAGTTGGGGGGTGTGATAACGCATACATGTTGCATATTTATCCTCTTAATTACAATAGTTTTCCTAATATTTAAGCAATAATTTGATATAATCATATTTGTTTTATTCATGCGAGGAGATTTTGGACCTAAAGATGAAGACGTGCTTAAAAAGAGGAGTTAAAGCTCAAAAGAATGCTCAATGAAGAATTAGAGATTTAGAGGACATTAATGAAGAATTCAAATGCCAAAGATCCAGGGAAATCAAGGACAAAGGAAAAAAGAAAAGACTGAAAAATCACAGAGTGAAATAACAGAAATAATAAGCTATTTGGTCCCACTTAAGGTTAGTTCGGTCCGACCGAATGTACACAGAATAGTCCAATAAGAAAAAGTGATTTTCAAAGTAATTTCGGCTCAACACTTAGGTGCAAATGAAGAGGTATTCAGTGCCATCAATAGAGGATTGGTGCGACCTGAGGGAGATAAAGATTTCAAACAAATTTTCACAAAATTAGGTTGCAGCCAAAGGAATCTCCAGCTGCACTCGGTGTGACTTCAATGCAACCGAAGGGGAGTGTCAGTGCGATCAAAGAGTAACATAAGTGCAAAAAATTAAAGTCAGTTCCAAGTTGGTGTGAATTTTTCCTATTTAAACGGTGTTCTAAGCCTTTTTACGCACATATTAGGGCTTGAGAGAAAAACCCAAGGGTGGCGGATCTTCTACGAAGCCATCCTTGTTTTTCAATCCCTCAAATCTAGTTTCTATTTTTTATTTTTTTATTTTTATTTTTCTTTCAAAGATGTTAGTCATGTTAGGCTAATCTCTTAGTTAAAGTTAAGGGATGAAGCTTATAGTTAATTATAATATTTAATTTATTTGATTTAATAAGAATGGATTCAATAATCATAAGTAGATTGAAATAGATTTTGATTTATTTTAAAGCCTTTGAGTTATTTATTTCTAAAATTATTATTCCCTACGGGTACAATGAATGCTTTGATTTAACAATTGTTTAGTTTGAATTAAAGAATGATTCAATCTATATAATTGATCGATCTATTGTCGCCTAAGGATGCTTTAGACGCTTTTGATTTCCTACGATTGAGATCTGAGTGCTTCATGATAGAATCATTCAATTGAATTTATATTAATATTAATGTTAATGATTTGCTTAATAGAATTATCTTCCGATTGGATAGGACTTCGATTCCAATTGAGCTATACATTGAATCAGTGAATGAGATATTATGATTGTTATGAGTGGATTCCTAAATCCTTAGTCTTTTATTAGATTTAGACTAGTTCTAGGTCATGTTCCCCATTCCCTGAGGATTTGACCTCGGTCTCACCAAGTTATTACTACATCATAGCGCTACACTTGCAGTTATCAACCCTAGGGTTCGATCACCCACTTACTAATTTGTGGACTTGTGACATAAATGACTTTGGATCAAACTTCTTATAGGATATTTAATAGCATCACTTCTTTCAAAAGAGAAATGGTTGAATATATGATTGTTCCTTTCTCTCTATTAGTGCCAAGCCAAGGTAGGAAAGTAAACTTTACTATGGATGTTACTAACATTATCAACAACAAAATTAATAAATTTTGGATATTTTAGAGAATGGGGGAACCCAAATCTTGAGGGAGACCAAACTTGGAAAGTATGCAATCCCAAACCCAACATGTATACAACAATCAAAGAGAAGATAATTAATAGATTTAGGCATGAAATGATAAAAGGAGCAATCTCCTCGAATATAAAATTTAGTCTCAAAAGCATATCCTTTATCATAAGTCTCTCATCCAAGATATGAACGAGTGCTTAGGATTATGCTTGAACCAAATGAGATCAACCCAGGGAATCGAAGAAGAGATGGACTAACAGGCTTTCACAATCAATTTAAAAGACATTTGACCCTTTAGATGAAACATCCACTCAATTTTGTCATCCGCCTAAAAAAGGCTTAGTTGAGAAGCTTTATTGATTATTTCAGATAAGTGGTTGGAAAAAGGTGGAGGGAAGCACCATCTATTTTCATAAATAAAAGCATTGACATGAATATCTTTGCCTTTGGATCTTATTTTGCTAGGGCAATCGATGGCAATATATCCATAACCATCACAGTTGTAACATTGGACCTGCTTAGGTTGTTTAAGAGATTTACCTTTACAATTATCAATCATTTTGTCCTTCTTGTCACAACTTTTCCATCTACTCAATTTGAGGAATTTCTTGAATTTTCTTTCGAAATCCTCATCATCACTACCACATTTAAATTTAACAATCTTAAGCCTACGCGAAAGCCTACAAGATGTTTTGAGGATGACTAGTTTATTCACTCTAAAGGGTGTCTTAAAGTATAGTTCATATATTTGTAGGGAATCTTAGAGTTTTTCTACTTTCATCTCATCCATATTTCTATACTCTTCTATCAATGTTATCTTAGGAGTTAACCTATCCAATAGGGATTTAAGTATTTTCCTACTTATACGTCCTACTGAAATTCTCTCTCCTAAACTCTACATGGAGTTACATATATCATTTAGTTTTGAATAAAACTTCGTTAAGCATTTAGACTATTCCATTTTTAAATTTTTGAATTGGGTCATTAAGAGATGAAGTTTTGATATTTTACAGTGCTTATTCCTTCGTGGGAGGCTTCCAGTATGTCATACGCTTCCTTCCTTGTTTCACATGTGCAAATCCGTTTAAATTCATCGAGGAAAACTGCATAGCAAGTATCATTAGGAGCTTTGGCATCATAGATATACCTCACTCTCTCATCAGCACTATATTTGGATTTATCTTAGGGTGCTAATGATTCTACCACCAACGGTAACTTCTTCTACAGGCATTGTCACGCCCCAGACTCGAAAATCAGGCTCACAAAATTCCCAATCACCGAATCTGGTGCCGATAACCTCCGTAGTACCCCATTCTCAGCTCCCAACACACATACACCAGATTCCAATCCTGGGATCTTACAAGGAGGATTTTCCAACGTACATTTATCTCATAAGAAGCATAACCACAAGTTTACCCAAATCACAAAGGCAACATCATCATCACATATCCACTAATATAAACATTTGAATACAATGTTGAAAGGAAAATAAATATGTCAAAATCAAAGCTCCAAGCTCCACGCTGCTACAACCTAACATTATCTGCATGCATCTATCATGCATTAGCTTATAGAAAGCTTAGAGGGTGGTGTAAGTGTGTGCACAAGGTAAGTGCTAAGTATTCAATACAATGTCATAATCATACAATATTAGAAATACTGGTCAGATCATGAATCATACGATATCAGAGTAAGCAGAAATATACTGGTAAGTCCACATGTCATATAATATCAAAGTGTGCAATACAAATCAACTATGCAAATGAGTAGTCATAAAGAGCCAAATATCAGATGTCAACGATGCAATGCAATATACAATTCCTAATTAGTTCACAAATAGCGTCAGCAGTACCTAGACCATATAAATGCAGAAACACAGTAACCCAAAATGCCATATGCTGCAGATGTAAAGCAATATGCGGTGCGAATGGAATGACCATGCTGGAGTGTGAAGTCGGGATGATAGTACGTAGTACCGCAGGCTATGGGGTCCATCATAAGGGATTTCTATCCAAACTAGTCTCATTCTTAATTTGGATAGTCAGACTCAATGTGGTAAACTCCTAATCTCAGGTTAGTCGCGTGCCCTAACCAAAATCCTGGCCATTGTGAAAGTACACGTAACAAATAGTTACGCACCACCAGCCCAAGTGGATAGTGAATGAATGAATGAATGAGTATCAACTTCTACTCCATAAATCAGTATTGTACATCTTTGAGATCGTTACTGTGGTCTATTACACTCTACGCCAGCTTGCCGCCCCTATCCGAGCGCACAATTGGGTAAGTGGAAGAGACTTCACTATCCGCCTACCAATATCGGGCCCGACTCGTCGATAGCGGACCGATTCCTTAAGCTGGTCAAACTCAACCTAGATATTGCCCCCTCACTCAGGCAGGTAAGGTCACACCCCTTCCCAACTGACCATGACACAATGGGAGACGCGGCCTACTAGTATACTGCCCTCATGTGCTCATATATATCCACTCGGCCTAGACATTTGGGCATCCTCTAGTACTGAGAGGGTTTATGGATTTTCACCCAGGGCTAGTTATAGCAGCCCAATGGTAAAACCAAGTATTTTTGTTATCCCATCTGGCCATCCACGATATGACTATAGAAGCCACGGCCCTGATGTCGTTAGGGCGTACAGTAAACATATCACAAAATGCGTGATGCATGAATCATATAATCCAGTCATACATCAATCCTGCATATACTGTGTGCTTATGTGGGATGACTCCACCTATCAGGGAGTCCTATAAACAACCTGCTCTATGGCATATGCAATGGTCAACCACATCTCATAACAGACATGCAGATGATGCGTATGGGCATGTATCATGATGCTATGCCATCACATACTCAAAATCGGTATCGACAACCGGCACCGATAATCGACATCGATAATCGGCCTATACAATCGGCCTTGACAATCGGAATTGGCCTCGATAATCGGAATCGGCCTCGACAATCGGAATCAGAATCGGCCTCGATGATCGGCCTCGACAATCAGAATCGGCCTCGACAATCAGAATCGGAATCGGCCTTGATAATCGGCCTCAACAATCGGAATCAGCCTCGATAATCAGAATCATCTTCAATAATCGGAATTGGAATCGGCCTCAATGATTGGCCTCAACAATCGGAATCGACCTCGATAATCGAAATCAGCGTCGACAATCAGAATCGGCCTCGATAATCGAAATTGGCCTCGACAATCAGAATCAACCTCGATAATCGGAATTGGCCTTGACAATCGAAATCGGCCTTGACAATCGAAATCGGCCTCGATAATTAGCATTGGCCTCAATAATCAGAATTAACCTAACAAAGGGCCTAAGAGAAGGTCACAACGTGGACATTCAACCATCATTGCCCATCGATGTGGACATTCAACCAACATCACTCCCAAGCAATGGCCCATATAGAGCCAAACATAAAGTGGAACCATGGCCTCACACAAAGGCCTAATATACATCGTAATGGCCCTCATACAAGGGCTACATACACATGACTATGGCCGCATCACATGGGCCTCACACACATCATGGTGGGCTGCATCACATGAACCTCGAACACATCACAATGGGCCCCACTCATGGGCCTCATATACACAATAGGTGGGCCCTGCACATGGGCCTCATCACACAGGCCTCAAATACATCACATTATGCCTCGTATCTCATGGGCTTAATACACATTACAACGGGCTGCATCACATGGGCCTGACACAATGCAATGGGCCTTTAATACACAATAGGTGGGCCTTGCACCTGAGCCATTAATACATCTCAATGGGCCATAACCCATGGGCCTCAGTACATCACAATGGGCCGCAACCCATGGGCCTCAAATACAACAAGTGGGCTGCATCAATGGGCCGCACCAATGGGCCTCATATACAACAAGTGGGCCAGATCAATGGGAAGCACAAATGGATAGCGTGGATGTAAAATAGGTGGATGGCGTGGAATATAATACATACATCAAAGGTGGGGTCCACGTACATGTGGCCCACCAACACATACATCAAGGTGGCCCCACATTCATCAGGGCCCACCGTCCCATACACATGGACGGTGAGGATATACAACACATCAAGTGGGTTTCCATCGTCCAGATAGTGGATGGTGGAGATATAAAATATATACATCACGTGGGGTCCACGTGCACAACAGATATACTAAGGTGGGACCCACACGGATGGATAGTTTGGGTACAACACATACCTCATGTTCAAACCCATAGAACTTGGGACATCAATACAGCAGCTATATAGCTGGTGTGTGCATACACCAGCCAATCCTCTTCACAGGTGGGTCCCACGTGGGGCCCACCATAACATTTATTTTCCATCCAATCTGTCCATACGGTCACAAGGACCTGGATCAAGAGGAAAAATAAATTTCATATGGCTCTAAAACTTCTGTAACCCAAAAAGGGTTTCAATGGTGGACGTTCAATCTCTTGCTGTTTTCTGTGTAGTGTGGACCGCCTGAGTTCTGTGTACGGCTGATTTTTAGGGGATCCCACTTCCCAAAGGTGACTCACCAAATGCACAGTGTGGATGTTTAACATACTTCATGGTGGGGCCTGTAGTGGGGCCCACGGTCCCTGCCCGTTAGAAGCAGGAGGACGCTGATTGCTGTAGCGTCCTCTGGACGTTTGCAGCAACAGCGTCACCCCCTTTTTTGTTTTCTTGAGGAATTTCATAGGTGGGGCCCACATCGGGACAATCCAGTCCGTCCACTGGGTTCTCCTGCTCGTGACGGGTCTAATAAGCCTAATATTCAACATATTTTGATGTATAGAAACATCGCAGTAGGCTCTAACAGATTTTAACCATAAATATCACTATTTTCTATAACTTGGCCCGCCAGAGATTTGGATTGGCTTCATTTTTTAGCTCAACGCCTAAAATGAGCTAGGAAATTAGATGGACGGTGTGGATTAGATACATATATCAAGGTGAGGTCCACGTCCAGTGGACTGGATGGCATGGTAAACACTCACGTCAAGGTGGGGTCCTGGACTTCGTGAATAAATCATGGTGAGGTCCTAATCCACTACGGGATAGCGTGGATATAACATGCATACATTAGGTGGGTCCCACCATCCTTTACTGGATGGTGTGGACACCAAACATCATCAGGGCATGCCCCACATAGACCGGACGACCTGGATTTCTTGTATGTGTGGGTCCCATGAATGGTGTGTATAAAACACATACATCACAGCAGCCCGCAGGGCATGCTGACCCAATACAGTAGCTATATAGTTGGTTGAGATATACCAGCCAATCCACTCCCAGGCAAGCTCGAGATAGGGCTGATATTTGTATTGTCTCTTCATTTGGGCCTGTCCAGACAGACGGGGAGCAATCCCGTCCGCTAGACAGTGCAACAAGGTGGGCCCAATGCATGGACAGCATGGATATGATACATACTTCATGATAGGGTCCATTTGAGTGGACCACACGACTTCATCATCACTACAAGAAAAATGAAAGAGAAAGAGAGAGAGAGAGAGAGAGAGAGAGAGACGAGATGAAGGGACCCTGCCACTTTGGGCCCCTCTTTACAATGCATACATCAAGATGGGTCCCACCACAAGTGGACCCTCTAACCATCAAAATCACATAAATCAAACAAAAAACACCCACCTTTGATCTTCTCTTCCTTCATCCGCCAATATGACCTAGAGCTCCAAGGGGTGCAGTTCAATGATCGAGATGGACTTTGAATGGTGGAGATGGGAGGTAGGAAGGTGGGCCACACTAGCTTCTCTCATGGAAGCTTGGACAATTGCTCTCATGGGTGTTGTTTGAAAATGAAAAGAGAGAATGAGAGAGAGAGAGAGGTGATGGGAGAGAAATGATGGGAGAGAGGGATGGTGAGTGATGGATGGATGTAGTTTGTTGTAAGAGGAAGTTGACTTTGGGGAGGGTGTTTGTACTTGGGGATGGGTGTGAGTAATGGGAGTGATGTGCAGTTAATTGATGTGGTTGATGGGACATTCTCTTGAGATTTACAACAGGTGGCGTTTTTCTCAAACTGAACACAGACCCACATCTTCTAGCCCGAGTATCGCTTCAGCGCGCGAGACGCGGCGTCGAAACCGCGGCGATGGCGCAGTCACAAGAACATAAGTTTTAAGTCGAGCCGACTCTGATATACGAGACATGACTTAGGATCATGCGCAAATGCCGATAATAAATCACGGATCATAGAAATTCAACCGGGGGGACCGCGCAAGCCTAAGGAATGGTACGGGTTAGGATATAGGTCTCACAGGCATAGTTCACCTTTATTCGTTAATTGCCCAAACCGTAGGATCAATGTATCTTAAAAAGACCATCATTCTAGCCTTCTAATAGGCATTGTTAGATCCATCAAAATGTGATGGTCATGTGATGACACACCTCTCTTGGGTAGACATCATTCTTAAGCCCCTTTGGATCTCACTTCGGGTAATTAAGCCTTTTAAGAGGAACCCTCTCTAATACTAATTGAAATTGTGTGTGGCGGTGAGCCCGTAGTTTATATGTGAGGAAGCTTCGCAAAGCTATAGAATGAAGGCTATGTCCTAAAGGAGGGGTGATTAAGACCAAATAAAATTTTATCTAATTAAATCCAACTACCTACTCTAACTAATATGTCATTCAAGCTAAGTAAAGCAATTAACACTAAGACTTCTAAGCCATTAGTAGGTCCAATCACATAAACTACAAATCATTTTCCTATAAAGTAATTAATTTATAAACATGATAATGTACATGTATGTGTGAGATGAGCTAACTAACAAATCCTAACATTCATATAATCATGCATACATATAATTTATCAATTAATCATATAAACATAATTAAACAAGTGCTCAAAGATAATTCCAAACACATGCACGTAATTGGTTTGGTTTTACTACACCATTCCCAGTGGATGCACTCAACCCATGAGTATACTGGATTTCACTATCAGAGGTTTTAAATCAATTTTACCTCTAACCTTTACAATCTTACACAAGGACCAGCTCCCTTAAAGACTTGCGTGGTTTTCTATAGGATCGCCATGAACCTCAGTCTAATTCCGGAGACCTACATGGAGTCCCGCCGGATGCTCCATGGAGACTAACATGTACACACCCATGCCCATTGGCCTACATAAGGACTTGATTTAGGTCTTATACAAGAACCAAGATCCTACACAAGAACTTAATTCAGATTGGCAATCAAACTCTTACACTCAATCATACACGAATGAGTCTATATAGACTTTACAAATGACAACCTTACTCGTCGAATTGAGCCTCACTGATGCGTCGATCTTGAGTTGGTTTTTCAAAGCTCTCCCCTGGTTGAATTTTCTCTTCAAATGCTCCCTAAATCTTTGATGTCAATGTGTTGTCAATGCTTCAGCTCCAAGATAAATAAATAAATAAATAAAAACCTTGCATGTGATGCTCTGATGCGGCGACCAAGGTGATGGGATATGATCATGTGATGCTTTGATGCAGCGACCAAGGGGATTCACCTATATGGGTCTTCTACGGGATTTAAATAAAGGGTATACCAATATGGTTGGAGCTAATCTTTAGATAATGATGGAGTTCAAGCTCTGAAAATACGAGCTATCGATGTCCAAGAGGGGGGGTGAATAGGACAATACCAAATTCTTTCAAAATAAAGTGGAATAAATAATCTCAATCACCCAAGTATTGAAACCTTAATTCCAAATAATTCGTAGTACAACCTTCACCTTGAATTTTAGGCAGGACAACCTTATTTCACGAATATCTTTAAAATTAATCTTTCAAACTAGCAAGAGAAGATAAAATAAATATAGCATTCACCACATAATGAAATCAATATGACATTCACTACAAATAAAGAAATAAGCATTCACCACAAGGCACAAGAGGTTATAGTGATTCAGTGCTTAAACCCACACCTACTCCACTCTCAAAATTACTACCCTCGTAATTTTAACTTTCAATATTTTAAGGTTTTCATAGGTTCACCTTAACAAGCTTATACAGTTCTTATGATTTTTATAGTCTATACAATCAAAACCCTTTTATGATTTTCACGGGCTATCACAATCAGACCCCTTTTATGATTTTCACGGGCTATCACAAACAAAAACCCTCTTTGTGATTTTCACGGGCTATCACAAATCAACCCACTGAGATTTTCATAGGTTATCTCAGAAAAACCTAAATGAAATAAAGTAAACAATGTACTTATCTCCAAATGTTGATTCGAAGATGCAGTCGAAGCTCGTAACAATGATCTTCTTTCTTGTGTGTGGAGGAGGAAGTATTCGCATAACTAGAAAGAGTATAGGGTTCTAAAGTATTTCATAAAATGACAAACCCTAATGCTAAAGATTCAATTCTCTTAATTTTCAAGTGGAGTATAGACTACTCTCTAGAATGTAATTGAAATTAGCTTGAGAAAGGGAATTGAATACGCTTAAATAAATTTATAAAAAATGCATAATTAGCTTGACAATGACCTGAAATTAGCTTGAGAAAGGGAATTGAATACGCAGAAGGTTTTGAGTGATTTTTCGTTGTGATTTAGAATGAGAGAATGTCCCTATTTATAACCAAAGGATTTGAAAATTCAGCTATCCCAAGAATAGGTTCGACTGGCCAGATTCCATTGAATCCATTCTAACAACTATCAGATTGCACGGGATAAGATTTATCCAAAATTCGGTTAGCCCAAGACGAAATTCAGCTAGCTGAATTCCCCATTTGGCTAGCCGAATTCTCTCGAAAATCCGAGAATTCATTTCTAGAATTTAACTTGAACTACACTCAAGATGGCCAAACTTCAAGTTAGGCTGGCTGAATTAGCAACAGTTTTTTCAAATATTTAAATCTAAAATTTAGCTTGAACCTGAAGTTAAGTTAACCAAAGAAGTTAGGTTGGCCGAACTCTAGAACAATTACATCATAGATAACCCAAAATAAACTTTTTTTAAAAGCACTTAACCTAAGGTCTTTCTAGAGTTATATCACTGTTTGTACCCCATTTGACCAGATCCCGTTTCAGTCAAGTTTGTGTGGATCACATGTGTATGAGGTTAACGGTCGAAGGATTATAATAAGAATATGCAATTGAATTCAAAAAAAAATATTATCACGTGTTTCGCACATGACAAGTGATCATTGAAGCATGACCGAATGATAAGTTAGCAAGCAGTCAAGTCACCACGAATGCTGAATAGGATTCAAAGAACTCAAGAAAGACTAGATCATGGGAAGAATCTGGAAACAAAGTATGGGCAGAAACAGTTATGATAACCATCATATCATGAGAAGGATCCAGAACGGCTAGATCGAAGCTATAAATAGAAGAGGATTTCAACAGGAAAAGTCATCTCCCACCAACCCAAACAAATTAATTACCTTCAAATTATCTTTTAAATATCTTATCAGATTTACATACTATAGTGTAATCGCATCTTCTTTCAAGTAATTTCTTTCCTTTAGAGTAATCAGTTATTTATTGCCTTTAATTACTTTCTCTAGTATAATTCATAGCATAACACAGTACTCGATATATGGAATCTGAATACTCCATAGTAGTTAAAATTTTCACTCAGCATTCTGTCATCCACACATTAAGAAAATCCTTTCGTACAAAAGGCATGGAAGAACTCATCATTAAAGGACGAACCCCACCCTCTGATCACCGCCTGATCAATTTACGCTTTGAGCGAGTGGCCGAATAGGTGAACAATCTCCTCAGATTTCAGTCATACCCATGTCTGCCTACTTTGGCGCTCAGGGTCATTGTTGTTCAGTTGGAATTGGAACCGCAATCCCAATTCTGGAATGCCCCCACATTTATCGCCCATGCTAGGAAGAGTAACATCAAAACAACGGTGAACAATCACCTGTTAGTTAGCCAATATAGAGATCTTCTAATATTGATAAACTGAAATTGAGCAACATCTTGAGATGATAAGCCGACCTTGAGCTGATCTTCATAAGATGAAGTGTAGTTGCGATTTGACCGTACTTGCGATCAAACCTGTATCACTGTGTATCTTTTGTCTTACGAAATTTGACAACCTTATGTGTGTTAAACACATAAGCACTTACAATCTCTCTCCTTTGGCAATTTTATGACAAAGTACATATATAACTTACACAACACATTCACCAACATATGTACATACATCACAAATAAACTCATGATCACAATCATCAACAAGATTGAAGTCGCCTTATAGATCCAATAATCATCTGTATACCACAACAATCATTTGTACTCCACCTGTAGCTTCCCCTGAGAAATATAACATGTACTATGCCATCCAAATATAATCTCAAGTATATTGTTAGAAAAAAAAATCTATAACTCACATCAGACTGATATATATATCATATTTCTCCCCCTTTTTGTCACAAGTTGACAAAGGAAGAAATGAAAATGGAGATGTAATGAAATTAAGGAATATCATAAATCATGGTAAAATGTAGCATAATATCAAATAAAGTTGAAAACACTATTTGAAACAGTGTATATAGTAGAGTAGCAAGTAAATTATCCAAATAAACCATGAGTATATAGGTGAATTGTTCACACCCCAAGTATAGGGTTGTGATGTAGTAATAAACTCGGTGAGACTGAGGTCGAATCCCAAGGGACTGATACCTGTATGTTATCTGAAACTAAGTAGAATGAGAACTAGATTAAGATGAAATCTAAATCGAATGATCTTTGAGAAATAATAGTGAAATATTACTCTAAAACTTAAGGAATTCAGAAGAAGGAAACTAGGGATTCAGAGGATCCACTTGTAGAGATTAGGAAGATCTTATGCCTGCATCAAGAATCATGGAAATTAAACTGAACTTACTTGATCTAGTTTTCACGAGATGAAAGGTATATTAATTAGAATGGATTCCATCATAAACCATGCCCGGGAGACAAAGCAAACAACAGAATAAACTAATTACCAACCAATCAACAATGCATGAAGGTTAGGAAGGTTACCGTCATCCGACCATGCCCATGAGACGATGGTGAACAGCAGGGCTTCCTGACGTCATAAACATCAAAAGGAGGAAAAAATACTCAAAGCCATCGCAGATCTATTGTAATTTCAGTCACAACAAACCATTAAAAAAATTGAAAGTATTCCTTTTAATTGAACTAAAATCAACATCAGTCAGTCTAAACAAGATGCACAAGCAAAGTCTCTCCCATCAGACTACAAGCTTCACCTCGTAGCCCTAGTTAAGAGGTTTAGCCCAACATGATTGGACTAGATCTCACTAAAATAATAAAAAAAAAAAATTAAAAAACTCTAAAGAAAACAATACTCCCCCTCCCTTCCACAGCTGCCTCCAACCTGCCCCTTTTCTTCTTCCTTCTCTTTCTCTCTTATGCTTCACGTCCTCACCCCTAATCGCTGTAAATTCCCGCTGCCTTTATAGCTTCTGATGATGGTGGATGGAAGACCCTTCCCGCGCAAACAGAGGCAGTGGAGAAAATCCAGGCGCACGCGTACGTACTTTGCGCAGCGAAACCGTAAACATCCTGCTTTTTGGAGTGATTTCTGGAACAGCGAACCTCCTCAACCTAGAATTTGACTGCATGGTGAGGTTGAAGCCCCAGCTTTCTAGTGTTTGGACGGTTCGGATTGGCCATCCGACCCTCTCTATGGATATGCAATAGCTCGGAAAATTCGGGTTTCTCCGGACTACATAAACAGAGCTTGCGTAGATGGTTATGTTGGCTCACGGTGGGGTCCACAATCTGACTTATCAAAGAAATCCATTCCATCCATTGAATTCATGACGAAAAATCAGTAGGGGATGACTAGTTTCTGTTTGTACTCGGTGTGGCCCACGTGATTGATCATACTACCGTCCAACCTCTGTTTGGACGATTGGAAATCGTTCCTCGCTTCCTTCTTGAAATCTGTCACCTAGGCCATGGTAACATGGACCGTGGGAATCTGATGAATGGTCCAGATTTATCATCTGGAGAGCGAGTGGGGCCCACTGATGAAAAACAGACGGACAACGTTCGTCCGCTATTGCTGCGGAAGAAGAAGACGGGTCAGCCCGTCTTTGACCGGGCTGACCGTCCAGTGCACAGCCAGCGCGTGTACACTATGTACATGCACTGTACATGTAGGGTCCACTGTGATGTTCGTGAGACATATGCTCCGTCCATTTGCTGTGTCACTCCATTTAAGGCGTTGAGAACAAAATTGAAGCATTTTCAGATACCAGGCGGGCCCCAAATCACTGATTTATGGGCTAATCTGTCTATTGGACCACTTCCAAAGGGATCCAATGGCTGAAATTTAACATGTACGGTTAGTTCATGATCATCAGGCCATACATAAAGTTTGGAGCCGATCAGATGGTGGGAACCCTGTGATCTTGTATTATGGACGTCTTTCAGGCCTGTTTGAAGTGAGTGGCTGGAATTTCTCTGATCTCTGGTGCGTAAATCCTCAATCTTGGTCCCATGGAGTCCCGTCCACTGCCTTGGTGATGCCAGAGTGTCAAATCCATACCTTTAGCACCCTTTTCAATCCATGCTCGTCAATTCACCTTGCATCACAAGCACAATTAAAATAGACCATTAAGCAGTACCATGTTCGTAAATCCAGGCAACAATTGGGGTCTGATATGCAATATTTGACCCTCAACACAACCCCCAACCAGCATTTTGGTAGTCCCAAGCAACGTCTGCGGAAAATAAGTTGACAATTACGAGACAATTCTTGTGAAACCGAGTGATATTTTGAAAAACGATTCAAATACGAAAATTCTAAGATTCATGAATGTTGGGCATAATTCTCTCCTAGACTCAAGCACACGGTAAACTTCATAATTAAGTTCAAAGTATTAGTCCATCAATTAGAACAATTCTAAACATTGAATTCCATGGATGTATAGTCTAATCTCGACTTATCAACATTAAAATTCACTTCTCTATTTAAGGATATCATTGGTAACCAATAAGAGAATTCATGATAACCAAAACTTGCCTCACACATCATCTTTTCATTCTTTTAATTTTTCATTTTTTTTTATTAAAAGTAACGCCAAGAGGGGGAATCAAATCCTCACTTATAGGGAGCAAACCTATGGTAAAGACTTCACACCCAACTCTTTTTCAAATATCATCCATGGGGAATCGAATCCTCACTTATAGGGAGCAAACCTATGGTAAAGACTGTTCGCCCAATCCATTTAATTTTCTCAGGTTGGTTCCTTTCATGATTAGTTATTACCAAGTTAATCCTTCAATATAGAACTGAACCCTTAATGTGCAAGCGAGATGTGTTTTGTGAAATCATGACTCAGCCACTATTTAAAACCTATAACCATGGATTAATAGTTCAAACTTACTATGAAATCTAACAGGTGGCTGAATCCTAAATTCATAAATTACCAACAGTCTGTATCTTGTAATTTTAAAATCACAATTATCCTTCAAAATCACTTCAAATTCACAAGAAATTCCATAAAGATTTAAAAAATTTCACAATTTTTGCTCAAAACCAAGAAAACACTGATTAGAAAACCTAATCTCCCACCCCCAACCTAAAATCTACATTGTCCTCAATGTAAAAGAAATAAGCATGCAATGCACATGGGACACAATAAGTAAATGAGAAGTGATGGAAAGATAATACCTGGATGAAAGAATCAAAAGGCTTTCCAAAGATATCTACGTAAGAGCGGGTCAGCACAAGACAGATTACGTACAGGCAAAATAACAAAAATAAAATCCAAAAAAAAGAAGATCCGACCTACACCACTTTCGCAGGTGCTCTCGATTGCATTTAGTGTATGCAACAAGCCTTTAAACTCCTATGTTGCCCCTAATGGACGAGTTGTAGTCTCGTGAGGGTTTGCAACAATGTTACCCACAAACATTAAACTAATTAACTCGAAAAATGAAACGGAATAAAAAGCTGGGTTGGCTCCCAGGAGCGCTAAGTTTACCGTCTTCAGCCAGACAAATAAAGCAAACTACCCTAGTCCTATGAAAGCAATAAACCTACCCATACCTCCATCAGACTAGGAGATCAATCCTGGTAAACAGGATCAGTCAGAGGTATGGACATGTCTATTTACTTTAAACTCTTTGCCATTATCAGGATCTCTTATCTCAACGGCCCCATGAGGATACGCAGTGACCATAATGTAAGGGTTAGTCTAACGAGATCGAAGCTTACCTGGAAAGAGATGTAATCGATAATTATATAAAAGGACTTTCTAACCAGGTGTGAATGATTTCCGTAGAATACGTTGGTCATGAAACGCCTTCATTCTGTCCTTATAAATTCTCGAGTTCTCATATGCATCGTTTCGGATATCTTCGAGTTCATTCAACTGAAATTTGCGTAGCGAGCCAGCGTTGTCCAGATTGAAATTCAATTTTTTTACTGCCCAATAAGCTCTATGTTCCAACTCCACAAGCAAGTGGCAAGCCTTCCCATAGACAAGTCTAAAGGGAGACATTCCAATAGGGGTTTTAAACGCAGTACGGTAAGCCCATAAGGCATCAGTCAATCAGATTGACCAATCCTTTCAGTCAAGGTTAACCGTTTTCTCTAAGATATGCTTGATCTCCCTATTGAAAATCTCAACTTGCCCATTTGTCTGTAGGTGGTGTGGAGTGCTCACCTTATGAGAGATACTGTATTTCTTCATTAAACTCTCGAATGGTCTATTACAAAAGTGTGAGCCCCCATCACTAATGATGGCTCGAGGCGTTCCGAACTGGGAAAGGATGTTCTCTTTTAGGAATTTAATGACCATGCGATGGTCATTATTTCGGTTCAGAATCGCTTTAACCCATTTAGTGACATAGTTTACGATGAAAAAAATGTATAGATTTCCATAGGATTGGGGGAATGGTCCTATGAAATCGATGCCCCAGCAATCAAATGCCTCTATGTAAGACTGGGGTTCAGGGGCATCATATTTCGACAGGACAATACTCCCAACTTCTGACAACGCTCACAAGCCTTACAAAACTCATGAGTATCCCTGAACATAGTGGGCCAGTAAAAGCCACACTATAGAATCTTGGTCGTGGTCTTTTTAACAGAAAAGTAACCACCATAGGCATGTGAGTGATAGAAGGAGATGACACTTTGATGCTCATCATCTGCCACAATTCTCCTTAAAATTTAGTCTAGGCAATATTTAAACAAATATGGATCATCCCAAAAAAATTTGCGTACCTCGGTAAAAAATTTCTTCTTATCTTGTGCAGTCCAATGTGTCGGTATAAAACCTGTGGCAAGATAACTAGCAATATTAATGAACCAAGGTGAATGGGAGACTCTGAACAATTGTTCATCAGGGAACATGTCATTGATATGTGTCGTTTCAAGGGAATCAGAGGGATTAAGGCGAGAAAGATGGTCAGCCACTACGTTCTCTACTCCCTTTTTATCTTTTATTTCTAAATCAAATTTCTGGAGTAGGAGGATTCATTGTATCAGGCAGGGCTTAGCATCATTCTTAGACAGAAGATACTTGAGCGCCGCGTGATCAGTGTATATAATGATCTTGGATCCAATCAAGTAGGACCGAAATTTGTCCAAAGCGAACACTACGGCCAAGAGTTCCTTTTCCGTAGTCGAGTAGTTCACTTGGGCAGGATTTAGAGTCTTACTCGCATAATGAATAACGTAGGGTTTCTTATCTTTTCTCTGGCCTAGAACCGCCCCAAGAGCATAATCAGACGCGTCGCACATAAGTTCAAAAGGAATGCCCCAGTCGGGTGGTTGTATGATGGGTGCACTAGTCAACATGCCCTTAAGCTTAGTGAAAGCTTCCTGACATGTCTCAGTCCACTCGTATGGTGCATCCTTTTGAAGTAGATTACACAAAGGACGAGAGAGGAGACTAAAGTCCTTTATGAATCGCCTGTAAAATCCTGCGTGTCCTAAGAAGGATCGCACGTCTCTAATGTTCTTGGGTGGAGGTAGGTTAGAGATAAGATCGATTTTTGCCTTATCCACCTCGATTCCTTTGGACGAGATAATATGTCCAAGGACAATTCCCTTATGAACCATGAAATGACACTTCTCCCAATTAAGTACCAAGTTCTTTTCTTCACATCTTTTCAGCACACATTTAAGACTCTCCAAGCACTCGCTGAAAGATGAACCGAAAATAGAGAAATCGTCCATGAAGACCTCTAGATATTTTCCCACCATGTCAGAAAAGATACTCATCATACATCGCTGAAAGGTGGCAGGGGCATTACATAATCCGAATGGCATCCTTCTGTAGGCAAAGGTGCCGTAGGGACATGTAAATGTAGTCTTTTCCTGGTCCTCAGGGGCGATTTCAATCTGATTGTAGCCCGAATACCCGTCAAGGAAACAGTAATAGGAATGACTAGCTAGCCTTTCCAAGATTTGATCAATGAAGGGCAAAGGAAAGTGGTCCTTCCTCGTGATGGTATTCAGCTTCCTGTAGTCAATGCACATTCTCCAACCAGTAGTAACTCTAGTTGGCACGAGTTCATTATTGGCATTGGCTACGATGGTGATCCCGGACTTCTTAGGAACCACCTGAGTTAGACTCACCCATTGACTATCGGATATGGGGTATATGATACCCACATCTAATAGTTTAAGAACCTCGGCCTTAACCACTTCCCTCATGTTTGGATTTAGTCTACGTTGTGATTGCCGAGTGGTCTTAGCATTATCCTCAAGATAAATGCGGTGAGTACAAATCGAGGGGTTGATTCCCTTGAGGTCTGCTATCGTCCATCCAAGGGCTCCCTTATGCTCAATGAGAGTAGATATGAGCATACTCTCCTGTTCTTTCTCCAGGTGGGCAGAGATCACCACCGGGTATGTCTCATCTTGACCTAAATAGACATATTTCAAATCAGAGGGTAAAGATTTTAGGTCAAGCTTTGGTGGCTTAAGGTTAGACGGTAGAGGCACTACATCAGTTTGGGGCAACTCTTCAAATTGTGGCCTCCACCGGTTAACTTCAAGTACCGGTGCAGTATCAAGCAAGGCACACGTCTCCCTAATCATGTCATCATCAAAATCATGGGAGTGGGCCAGGCACATCTCTAGAGGGTCAGAGGTGTCGTATCTTCCACTAAAGAGTTAATCATGTTAATATCGTGGAAATCATCATCATCCTCTAAGTTTCTGCCGCTATTGAAAAAGATGTTTGACTCCAATCTCATATTCCCAAAGGACATAGTCATGACACCATTCCTGCAATTGATAATTGCGTTTGAAGTGGCAAGGAATGGGCGACTAAGAATGACGGGAATCTGAGTGCTCATGTTATTGATGGGTTCGGTGTCTAGGATGATAAAATCTATAGGGTAGTAAAATCTATCAACTTGGACCAACACATCCTCAATTATCCCTCTTGGTACACGAACAAAGCAATCAGCAAGTTGTAGTGTGGTTAAGGTGAGTTTTAATTCACTCAAACCTAACTGTTTGTATACCGAGTAGGGAATCAGATTGACGCTCACTCCTAAGTCAAGAAGTGCATGATCAATTCGATGGTCTCCGATTACACATGATATGGTTGGGCTACCAGGATCTTTGAATTTCTATGGCATGTCTTGCTTTAGGATGGCACTCACTTTCTCGGTCAAGAAGATCTTCTTTTAAATACTCTGCCATCGTTTGGTCGTACATAAGTCTTCTAGAAATTTGGCATATGAAGGTATCTGTTTTACGACATCAAGTAGAAGAATGTTGACTTTCACTTGTTTCAACACCTCTAGGATATTCTGAGAGTTAGAGAGAGGTTTTGGTGCGACCAACCATTGAGGAAATGGAGCAACTGGCTTTTCTAGAAGTTCCGGTTCTAATTTTTGTGGGGCCTCACTAGATCCATCATTGTTGTCCTCTTTTGGTTCTTGAGCCTTTTCGAGCCTAACCGAAAGGGTTTTATCAATGATCTTCCCACTTCTAAGAGTGGTGATGGATTTAGCATGCTCTATTTGATTTGAAGAGCTGGGATTACTTATCTCGTATTGTGGTTTAGGATTGGGGAGCGGTTGTGTAGGAAGCATCTCCTTTTCTATAACCCTCATACGTGAATCTATCTTTTGCATAAAATCTCGCATTGCCTGGGTCAGCTCTTACATGGAATTTTGAACCGGTTCTTCTTGAGGTTTCCCCTGATTTGGATTTTGATTGAAGAAACCTTGAGGGGTAGCAGTTTGTCCATTTCTCCAACTAAAGTTTGGATGATTTTTCCAACCAGGATTGTACGTATTAGAGGTTGGTCCATTGAAAGGTCTTTGATAATTATTTACGGCATTGGATTGTTCATTCAACACTTCTCGAAAGGCGGGTATCGTAGGACAATTTTCAGTTGTATGAATGTTGCAATCACATATGCCGCAAACACTTTCATTAACCTTATCCTTCTTTCCTTCCATGGCCTCAACTTTTCTTATGAGCGTAGTCACTTTATACTTGAGATCATCCTCTTCTTTCAAGAGATACAATCCACCTTTCTCCTTTAATTGAGTCGGCCTAGACGTGGTGTTCGATTTTGGGTAATAATCTCATGATTGTGTTTTTTCAGCAAGACTATCGAGGTAATCCCATACCTCGTCGACATTTTTATTAATGAATTCTCCATTACACATTGTCTCGACCATTTGGCGCATGGAAGATGTCAGTCCATCATAGAAAAAATTTGTAATGCGCCACGTTTCAAAGCCGTGTTGTGGGCATGAACTGACCAAATCCTTGAACCTTTCCCAACATTGGTAAAATGTTTCATCCTCCTTTTAGGTGAAGTTCATGATTGCTTTTCTAAGGGTAATCGTTTTATGATGTGAAAAAAATTTCTTTATAAATTCACTTTGCATATCATTCCATGTGCCAATGAATCTAGGACGTAGTGAATGTAACCACGTCTTAGCCTTCTCCTTCAAGGAAAAAGGAAAGAGCCTAACTGTGTCCTCGGACACATTTTGAAAATATAAAGTGGCTATGATCTCATCAAACTCTTTCAAATGTAGATATGGTTCTTGATTCAAGCCCATGGAACTTAGGAAGGAGTTGGATAACCCCGGCTTGATGTCCATATGTCCCTGCATTTTCAAGAAAAATCATGCATGAGGGCGTACTCACCCCGGTTATAAATAATCTCGTAAAGTACGTGGCGGGGTGCTTGATACACCTCATTCTCATCCTGAATGTCTTCCATCCTGGGTTGAGGTAGAAGAGGTTGGTTCTCAGCCATCACTTCAATTAACTCAGGGGATTTCGAGTTGTGTTCAGTCCTGCGATGGATAGTTAACCCCTCAACCAATCCTCCTTCAGTCAAGAGACGTCGAGTGTTGTCACGGGCCTACTTGGGCATGAAACACTCGCGGCCCTCAATCAAATTCGAAACATAATCATAAGAAAGGAAAAGAAAATCTAAAAAGAAAGAGAGGGTTGGAAAGAAGTTACCAATTTGGAGTCCCTCAGTTAAAAACCTGTAAAAGAAAATAAAACAAGTCAGTTTCTAAAGAGAAGGTCTAGAATTAGAAAATCCTTAAAAAGAAAGATAGAAGTAAACTAGTTTCTAAAAGAAGAAATTCCTAAAAGAAAGTGGAAATTTCTAAAATAAATTAGGAAAGTCTTAAACTAAAAAGTAAGTTGCTAAAAGGGATCTAAAAAATAGAAAGTAGAGAAATAGCTTACCAAATTAGAAATTTCTATCTTAAAAGCTTACAAAATAAAAAAAGTTAGTTTCTAAACAAAAATTCTACAAGTAGAAAATTTCTAAAAATAAATTAGGAAACAAAGTTAGATTCTAAAGGAGTTAGAATTAGAAAGTTAGGTTCTAAAAACAAAAGAGATAAACTATTTCCTAAAAATAAGAAAATACTAGAATTAGAAAATTTCTAAAATTCAAATCCTAATTCTACAAATAGAAAATGTAGAGGAATTAGAAAGGGATTACCAATTCAGAAGTTTATGTCAAGATCCTACAAAACAGGAAAACAAGTTAGTTCTAGAAATCAATTAAAAATCTAAAACTAAAGTTAGTAACAATCCTAATCTTAAACTAATTCTAAACCTAATTAATTTCAGAGAATCGCAGCCGTCAGTCATTGGCAACGGCGCCAAAAACTTGTTCACTCCCCAAGTATAGGGTTGTGATGTAGTAATAAACTCGGTGAGACCGAGGTCGAATCCCAAGGGACTAATACCTGTACGTTATCTGAAACTAAGTAGAACGAGAACTAGATTAAGATGAAATCTAAATCGAATGATTTTTGAGGAATAATAGTGAAATACTAATCTAAAACTTAAGGAATTCAGAGGAAGAAAACTAGGGATTCAGAGGATCCACTTGTAGAGATCAGGGAGATCTTATGTCTGCATCAAGAATTATGGAAATTAAACTAAACTTACTTGATCTAGTTTTCATGAGATGAAAGGTATATGAATTAGAATGGATTCCATCACCAACCATGCCCAGGTGACAAAGCAAACAACAGAATTAAACTAATTACCAACTAATCAACAATGCATAAAGGTTAGGAAGGGTACCGTCATCCGACCATACCCATGAGATGATGGTGAACAACAGGGCTTCCTGACGTCATAAACATCAAAAGGCGGAAGAAATACTCAAAACCATCGCAGATCTATTGTAATTTCAGTCACAATAAACCATTGAAAAAAAACTGAAAGTATTCCTTTTAATTGAACTAAAATCAACATCAGTCAGTCTAAACAAGATGCACAAGCAAAGTCTCTCCCATCAGACTACAAGCTTCACCTCGTAGCCCTAGTTAAGAGGTTTAGCCCAACATGATTGGACTAGATCTCACTAAAATAATAAAAAAAAAAAATTAAAAAACTCTAAAGAAAACAATACTCCCCCTCCCTTCCACAGCTGCCTCCAACCTGCCCCTTTTCTTCTTCCTTCTCTTTCTCTCTTATGCTTCACGTCCTCACCCCTAATCGCTGTAAATTCCCGCTGCCTTTATAGCTTCTGACGATGGTGGATGGAAGACCATTCCTGCACAAACAGAGGCGGTGGAGAAAATTCGGGCGCACGCGTAAGGCTTTCGTACTTTGCGCAACGAAACAACAAACAGCTTACTTTTTGGAGTGATTTTTGGAACAGTGAACCTCCTGACCTTGGAATCTGACTACATGGTGAGGTTGAAGACCCAGTTTTCTAGTGTTTGGACGGTTCGGATTGGCCATCCGACCCTCTCTATGGATACACAATTGCCCGAAAAATCCAGGTTTCTCCGGACTGCGTAAACAGAGCTTGCGTAGACGGTTACGTTGGCTCACAGTGGAGTCCACAATCTGACTTATCAAAGAAATCCATTCCGTCCATTGAATTCATGACGAAAAATCAGTAGGGGATGACTAGTTTCTGTTTGTACTCGGTGTGGCCCACGTGATTGATCATACTACCGTCCAACCTCTGTTTGGACGATTGGAAATCGTTCCTCGCTTCCTTCTTGAAATCTGTCACCTAGGCCATGGTAACATGGACCGTGGGAATCTGATGAATGGTCCAGATTTATCATCTGGAGAGCGAGTGGGGCCCACTGATGAAAAATGGATGGACAACATCCGTCCGCTGTTGCTGCGGAAGAAGAAGACGGGTCAGCCCGTCTTTGACCGGGCTGACCGTCCGGTGCACGGCCGGTGCGTGTACACTATGTACACGCACTGTACATGTAGGGTCCACTGTGATGTTCGTGAGACATCTGCTCCGTCCATTTACTGTGTCACTCCATTTAAGGCGTTGAGAACAAAATTGAAGCATTTTCAGATACCAGGCGGGCCCCAAATCACTGATTTATGGGCTGATCTGTCCATTGGGCCACTTCCAGAGGGATCCAATGGCTGAAATTTGACGTGTACGGTTAGTTCATGATCATCAGGCCATATATAAAGTTTGGAGCCGATCAGATGGTGGGAACCCTGTGATCTTGTATTATGGACGTCTTTCAGGCCTGTTTGAAGTGAGTGGCTGGAATTTCTCTGATCTCTGGTGCGTAAATCCTCAATCTTGGTCCCATGGAGTCCCGTCCACTGCCTTGGTGATGCCAGAGTGTCAAATCCATACCTTTAGCATCCTTTTCAATCCATGCTCGTCAATTCTCCTTGCATCACAAACATAATTAAAATAGACCATTAAGCAGTACCATGTTCGTAAATCCAAGCAACAACTAGGGTCTAATATGCAATATTTGACCCTCAACATGAATACAGACCCTAAAAAATAAGAAAGTATCTCACTCCGACTCTGAAGCGGATGGTGCATGCATCGTAGGATCATTAATCCTCAAACTCCTAGTGACTCTATGAAATTACTTTTTGATGTACTTCATATTTGATTTTTGAGTTTGGACTAATGATTTTTGGGACACTTGCAAAGCATCTACTTTCTCTTCCAAAGAAGACAACCTCTCATTAAATTGAGAAGGATGATAATATGAGTCTCCTTCCTTTGTTGAACCTTCCAAATTATCAAAAATATCATCCATATTAATGCACAAATTATTTTTATTTTATTTTCCATTTTTCTTTTCTTTTATTTTCATGCATACATTATTTAAAAATAAGCAATATGAAATAAATGTAAAAAAAAAAAGTTAAAACGTAATAATTATTTAACAACACATAATCCAATATCATGTTTTAAATTTGAGAACTTGACACTGTCAAGCAGCTCAGTCAAAATATCTACAAGTTATTTCTCATTTTGAATGTATTCCAGCATGATAGTCTTATCTTCAACTAATTCTCGTATGTAGTGATATCTTATGACAATATGTTTTGTACAAGAATGCTGAATTAGATTTTTCGATATATTTATGGCACATGTGTTATCACAATATAAATTTATTATATTTTATGTAATTCCATAATCTGCTAACATTCGTTTCATCCACATAAGCTGAGTGTAAGCATTCCCTGCAGTAATGTATTTGGCTTTTGCAGTGGATAATGATATTGAATTCTGTTTCTTTCTCAGTAACAATACTAGGAAATTTCCAATATAGAAACATCCACCACTTGTAGATTTTATATCATCCACATTGAAGTTGAGTATGAAATATTGCATATTTTCTCCTATTATGTCTTAGTTTTATAAATACGATAGTGCTTAATCGATCTAATTATGCATGTTTTCATGAGCAAGGTGATTTCGAGAGCTTAAGGTAAAATTAATGTTAAAATGAATATTTATGCTCAAAAGATTACTAAATAAGGATTTATAGATTTGGAAGTCATTAATAAAGAATTTACATGCCAAAGATCCAAGGAAACCAAGTGAGGAATGAAGATAATCAAAGAGTTGAAGTGAAGAAAAGGAATACTGAAAATTGGCCAGAAAAAACACATTATGAAACTCCAAGTTAAAAATGAAAGTTCTAAAAGTCTATTTTGGGAACATGCGCAGAGTGCATAAATTTGAGGCGGTTTGCAAACTTTTTCAAAGTTTCTGCGAAAGTTTGAGTTGAAAACTATTTAAAGAAGTCTCTAAGCTATTCCAAATCATCTTCTAGTGTTTGGAAAGGGAGAGAAGGCCTAGGTGAAGTGTCGACAACGTTCTTCCACTTCGATTTCTTCATGAATTTTAGTATATCTTTTTTCTTTGAGTTACCTATGACTAGCTAACCTCTTAAATAGGGCTAAGAGGTGAATCTGTAGTTTATTTTGATGCTTCATTTTCTTTGATTCAAGTATATGTTGAATTCCTATTGATTTATAGTTTGATTTAAGGAATATTTTTAATTTTCTATAGTTTATTGTGACTCAAATTACAATAGATGTTGTGATAGCTTTAAATATTTTCTAAATCTATTTTGAGAAGTGTGTGATCTATAAAATTCATGATTCATCATAGTCTATGGCATGGTGGATGGTCGGATTCCCTGAGATTATCACATGAATGCTTCATGAGAGAACTATGTTGATGAAAAATTCATATTTTTAAGTTTTTACTGCTTTATCATCCAACTGGATACGAAAGGAATCTAATTCCAGTTGTAGCTCTTTGAATCAAGTAAGGTAGCATCTTAATTGCTACATGTGGATCCCTAGCACCCTAGTTTTCCTTTTATTTTTTATTATTAAATCATTGATCTCTTAATTCTTCAGATTATTACTTAAATCTAGTTCCTAGTTCTAATTCTAGTTTATTTTAGAAAGATACACATATAATTAAGTCCCTATGGATTCGACACCAGTCTCACCAAGTTATTACTACATCGTGACCCTACACTTGGGGTTATGAACAATTACCTACCTAGTCTACACTAGTATATCCTGTGATTTGTACAGACGTATCATGTGGATACCATAAGATGAAGTTAGTAGAACTTGAAACATATCTGACTATATATTTAACAACGGATAAATGAGATTCCTTAGGGTCAAATTGATATGTAGCACAAATGCTGATACTAAATGAGGTCCGCCGGCAGTTAAGGAAAGTAGACTATCAATCATACTACGATAAAGTCGAGAGTCGACACTCTTACCTGATTCATCTTTTGACAATTGAAGAGTTTTACTCATAAGAGTGTTAAATTTTCTACATTTATCAAAAGTCAACCTCTTTACTAAGTTCAGTGCATATTTGGTATGGGAGATGAATATTCCATCTTCGAGCTGTTTGACTTGTAATCCAATGAAATAGTTTAGCTCACCAACCATACTCATTTCAAATTTAAATTTCATAAGATCTGTAAACTTAGAAGAAAGGTTAGCACAATAGATCCATAAACAATATCATCTATAAAAATTTGTAAAATTGTGGCTAAACCGCTAATTGAAGTACAAAATTATGTCCGACTGTCCTAGAGGGGATGAATAGGACTTTTCAAATTTATTAAACCTACTTAAAGTAAATATTACGTTCTTAAAAAATAACAAGCAAGATTAATGGATAAAAAAAATTTGACATAATGTAATGAATCTTAACTACATTTTATCAAATATGTAATGTGCATAATATCATCGAATAACAAAAAACACATCGATAAGCATTCATCCAAATGCAACAATATATAGTGGTTCTGCTACATGGCTACTCCACTCCCGGCGGATGCACTCAACTCATGAGTGTACCAGATTTCACTATCCAATGGTTTTAAATCAGGTTAACCATAAACCTTTACAACCTACACAAGATTAAACTAAAGAGCCTACACAAGGAAACCTTAGGTGCGTATACAAGACAACTCTATGCCTACACAAGGCAGTTTTATGCCTACATAAAGTAATGCCTACCCAAGGACACTTCTAGGACCTACATAAGACACCTACATATCGACACAAGGTAGTATGTTCTATACAAGGACACTACACGTATTCTCCCATCGGAGGCCTACAAAAGGTCTTAGCGAGCTTGACAGCTCAAACTCTAAATCCCAATCCTACATAAAGAAATGGCTTCAGACACAATGAACTCTAAAACTTACCTATAAGTGAGTGAGCCCCGTTTCAGCACATGTTGTTGAAGATCTTCCTAGTCATGAAAAGTCTTCAGCTCCCTTGAACCGCAACTTCTTGTAAATGCTTCAATCAAGGTACAGAGGTTGTTGGATTTATGGTATGGTTGACCTACTCTAGTTAATGATATGCATTTATGATCTAGAGAAGATTCTCATGAGCTAAGCCTTTAAAGATCCCAGCATAATGATTTACCATTAAAGAGTGTTGTTGGATGATCAATGAAGGCCAGAGTTCATTCTTCAATCCAAGCTATGAATATACCGATAAATGTCTTTAAGCCATGGATTAAATGATGAACTCCTATGGGAAAGAGGACTTGAGAGTAAGGGTAATAACTCTCTCAAAGTTCTCTTCAATACTCACTCAAAATCCAAGAAGCAACCTAAGTGTTTATATAGAGTCAAATCCCAACGGTAAAAAAAAAGGGCAGAAATATGTCATTGTCGATGTCATCGAAGTTTCCTTTGATGTCATCGAACCTTCTTCGATTGCATCAACTCTCTGCACTATGATTTTCAAATAAGTGTAGGAAAGATTCTATCCGATTTCATCGAACATTCTTTGATGCCATCGAAGGGTCGTTCAATGTCATAGAGAGATGACTCGATGCCATCAGTATTTTCCTAGAAAAACATACTTTGGTTTATGGACATATTGAGCATTATTTTGATGCCATCGGACATGCTTCGATGCCATCGAGCGTGCTTTGATGCCATCGAGATTTGAATCTCGATGTCATCAAGACATTTTGATTGCATCGAGAATTAATAGATTTTCCTATGAAAATACTCTAGATAGTTTGGTCCATATTTCGATGCCATCGAACAGCCTTTCGATGTCATCAAAATTTGAATTTTGATGCCATTGAATGATTTTCGAGCCATCAAGAATATATCATTTTCCTAGCAAGCTTGCTAGACAAACTGATCCTCTGTTTAATGTTATCAAGCTGTGTTCGATGCCATCGACTTGTTGAGATGTGGAGCCACATCTGGGGGCCACTCGACCAGTCGAGTGCCCTGCTCGACCAGTCGAGTGGCCCACTCGACCAGTCGTGGACTAGCTCGACTCAAAGTCCAGCGAGCATCGATTTTTTGGGTTTCATGGTACTCAACCGGTCGAGGTCTATACTTGACTAGTCGAGGATCCACTCTACCAGTCGAGGTTATGCAGATTCGTTTCTGGATTTAATGCGGCTACGGATTTTTTAGTCAGTTTTTACAGAGGTGTAAAAGGGAAGTTATCTAAACTATAAATAGGTGTCCCTAGGGCTTTTCTAGGGTGTGGGAAATAATTCTAAGGTGTGGGAAAAGGGTTTTCTCTGTACTTCCAAGGGAGAGGTTAGTATATTGCCTTGTACTCTTCGTTTTCCTTCATAGTGGAAGTTTGCATCCGTGGTTTTTTACCCTTGTTAGGGTTTTTCCACGTATATCTTATCTTGTAGTTTATTTGGAATGCTTTGATTCTTTTTCTAGTTTATATTTCTTTCTGTTTTTCGTTAGTGGGTGAGAGCGGAGATTGGATCTCGGTTCATTACGTTGTTGGCATGCTGCACAACACGACTTACTTCGATCCCATCGAAAGTGATTTGATTACATTGAGTATACTTAGAGGATTTCAAAGATTTTTGGAGATATTAGGCCTTAAATCGATGTCATCGAAGTGCATTTGATGCGATCAAAACTTAAGTTCCAATTGCATCAAACTGCCTTCAATCCCATCAAATATATCCAGGTTTTTAACAATTGGTTGGTAGACTTGCAAGGCTTTGATTCAATGTCATCAAACAGGTGTTCGATGCCATTAAAATTGCTCGATTGCACTTCGATTGCAATCGACAGAACATGAATTTTGCCTATATGCTTCTATCTCCATAGGCTTTGAATAAACTCTAAGGGGTTGGTGCATGGAATTAGATGGTATTAAGTGGGATGGAATTTCTTTTTTGCCATAAATGAACTTGTCTGCAGATTGTCTCTTAATGCCATGAGAGTGAGCTTTCGCTTTGGTGTTTGGATCATGTAGGATGTAGGGCTTAAATACGTGTTTTGATTCATGTAGTGTTTGGTTGTACATGAAAAACAACTACCAATCTCAAAAAATGTGTTTGAAAACTACACTGAAAAGTAAGTTGGGCTCACCTTGATGTTTGTGAGTAATCCACCTCATCCATCCGTTTTGTGAGATCATTTTAGGACATGCTACCAAAAGTCAAGCAAATCCAAAACTCAAGTGGGCCATACGAGAGGAAAGAGTGGGGAAAGAATTTCCTACCGTTGAAACCTTCCCGAGCTCCGCCTGGATGTTTATATGTCATCCCAACCGTTAATAAGTTCATTCCTATCGAGATGAACTGACAACATAGAAAACTTTATCGTGATACAAAACTTTTGTGGCCATTGGAGGTTTCAATGGTGGTCAATCAATCCCCACTGTTTTCTCTTGTGTGGCCCACTTGAGTTTTAAATCTACCTCATTTTTGGTCGCTTACCCTAAAATGATCTTGTAAAGTAGATGGATGGGGTGGATTCCTTACAAATATCAAGGTGGACCCCACCTCCTTTCCTAGCGAAAGCACATCATAGCTCATGATTTCAGGAGGAAATCTCATGGATTTTGCAAATCCTGGTTGAATTGTAGAAAGCCCTCCCTAACCCTCCCTACTCCATGCACAGGATCAAATGTTAGAAACCTATGATGAACCAAACAAGGATGATTTTTCAAACTAAGGGATTTAAAGTTCCATCCCACTTAATACCATCTAATTCCATGCACCAAACACCCCCTAATCTAAGCTTACCAAAGTTTTTACAAAGATGGTTTTGGGAAAGTTTAGATTTGTTTCACGTGGGTCTTTTACCTGATAAGATTTGGTTTGGGAAGTGAGGCTTAATATACCTGTAGAGTGCACTTGAACTTCTTCAACTTGATGAGTCTTGGTCTTGTAGTCTTCATATGAGGCTCATTTGACACACAGACTCAACATTCACGTATATTAACAAACAAGGGCACTTTCAATTTGAACAATCAAGATATCATCATTATATTTTTTTACAAACAAAGTTTTATCAACACTACCCATCATAAAATTATGACTAAGTAAGAATTTAGTCAATTTTTCATACCAAGCTCTAGGGGCTTATTTTAAACCATACAATATTTTTTTAAGATGGTAAACATGATCCGAAAATTTAGAATCTTCAAAACCCTTCGATTGTTCAACATAAACTTCTTCATTTAAATCACCATTTAGAAAAGAACTTTATACATCCATTTCATATATTTTGAACTTTTTATAACAAGTAATGGAAATAAATAATTTGATAGATTCAATTCGCGTAACTGGCGCAAAGGTTTCATTGTAGTCAATACCTTCAATCTGAGTATAACCTTGCATAACCTGTTGTACCTTATTTCTAATCATACTACCCATTTCATCATATTTATTTTTGAAAATCCATTTTATTTCAATCACATGTTTATCAGTTGGTCTTGAAACAAGATACCATAAATCATTTCTTATAAATTGATTCAATTCGTCTTGCATGGCCAAGATCCAACTTTCATCAACTAATGCCTCATTTGCATTAACTGGTTCAATATGGGAAGTGAAGCAAACATAGTTGCATATATTTTTAAGTTATCTTATGGTCTGAACACCAGTGTGAGGGTCACCAAGTACTTGATCAGTTGAATGGTCTTTGACGAACCTTAATTCAATATTATCTAATTTAGATGATCATTCTGATTGATTAACTAAGCTGATATTATTATCGTCATCATCTTGATCAAGATTAGGTGTGATCAGTTAATCATCAATCACAACATTTATCAATTCTTATATAACCTCAGTTCTTTTGCTTAAAATCCGGTATGCTCGACTGTTTAAAGCATAACCTAAGAAATATTCCCTCATCGCTTTTAGCTTCAACATTATCCAAATTTTCACAGTCACGTAAAATAAAGCATTTACTTCCTAAAGTTTAAAAATATTTAACGGTAGGCTTTTTGTTAAACCATAATTTATAAGTTGTTTTGTTTTTAGTTGTTCTAATGTAGACATGATTAATTATATAGCATGCAGCACTCACAGCTTCAACCCATAAATATTTAGGCAAATTTCTGCTATTTAGCATTACACTAGCCATTTCTTGTAAAAATCTATTTTTTCTTTCAGCAACCCCAATTTGCTTAGGAGTTTTAGGAGCAGAAAATTCATGTAGTATTCCATAGTCATTGCAGTATTTTTCAAAATTGTTATTCTCGAATTTAGTTCCATGACCACTCCTTATTCTGATCACAATTAATTCTTTTTCAGTCTTGATGCGTTTTATAAGTTTTCTCACTTTGTCAAGAGCATCCGATTTTTCTCTTAAAAAGGTTACCAGTAATATCTAGTGTAGTTATCCACTACAATTAGAAAATATTTCTTTTCGCCTCTACTTCCCATTCTAGTTGGTCCAACTAAATTCATATGAAGTAGTTCAAGAGGTCTTGCCATGGCTAAGGAGTTTACTTTCTTGTAACTACTCTTAATTTGCTTGCCTATCTGACAGGCACCACATACTTTATTATCTATCTTTTTTAATTTGGGTAAGCCATGAAGTGATCAATTTTGCTCAATTTGTATATATCTATCTAGTTTACATGTCCAAGACATTGATGTCATAGTTCAGTCGCATCTATTTGGACCATGTAGCATGAATGATTTGTTGAGCAAGAGTTATCAATTATATAGTAATTTTCAGACGTTCTATGACCATTTAATATTATATGTCTTGTATTATGAATTATCTCATATCTGTGATCTAAAACATTTACACTATGTTTGTTATCACAAATTTGAGATATGCTTAAAAGATTATATTTTAGCCCTTCAACATATAAAATATTTTCAAAGAGATGTAAGTTGAGAAGTTGTACATTACCTTGGCCAATAATCTTGAAATTGCTTCCATTTCCGAATATAACTGACCTGCCATCAATTTGGTTGATGTTTGAGAGTATAGTTTTATCATATGTCATGTGTCTCGAACATCCGCTATCCAGGTACCATCTTGAATGGCTACTTTTTTTGAAAGTTATGTGGATAACAAGACACTTAACCTTTGGAACTCATTTCATTACGGTTCTAGGTCTAGGAGAGTCTCTTGCTTTTCGTTGTATTTGGGAGTTATGATTTCTCATGTTTCTATATACTCCATTCTTACCAAAGTTGAATTTCAACAACTCTTTGAGTTAGTCCACAATTTTATCAGCTAAAGGAGTATTTTTTTTATTATTTCATTTGATATTTATGCTAGTTGGCACTATTTTTTATATTAGAGACTTGAAAGGGTTTTATATTTTTGAAGTCATTCTTTTTATGATTCGACTCTTTTAAAATATCTACTTTAGAGTTTGAGGACTCTCCTTTTACAAAAGTAGAAGCAGAATCCTTAGATTTCAAAGAGTTACTTCTAATATAGTCCAGATCTATCACCACATCGCCAAGAGGAGGCTAACAGTTTTTCAAGTTTCTGGTCACCTTGGGTATATTTCTAAGTGTCCTTTGAACACTGAAGGAAGGAAACTTCAAGTTTTAATATCTTATTTTCTGATTTAAGTTTTTACAATTCAGAAAATTTTAAACTCCAATCTAACTTAGTTTTTTTCAAAATAATCAGAAAATGAGATTTTTCTAAAACAACTTTTTCAAGTTCTAATTGTAATTTAACATAATTTTCTTTTCAAATTTTCAGTTTAGCCGCAATCTTACAACTTTATCTGTATAGGGCATTATATGCATCTTGAAGTTCATCTTCATTTTTAGAGTTACTTCTTGGAGTTTCATAATCAAACATTTCATAGTCATCTGAAGAAGTGATTCTGACTATAGTCATAAAGGCTTTCAATTCATTTGTATTTTCCTGGTCTGATTCGTCAGTTTCTAAATTAGTTTCAAATTTTGATGATTCATCCCAAGTAGTTATCATGTATTTTCTTCTAGATTTATCTTTTTTAAGACATTTATGAGCAAGATGCCCATATTCAGAATGGTTAAAGCATTATGTGTCTTTTGTCTTAGATTTCTAATAGTTTGAATTTCCTTTTCTTTTGTCAAACGATTTTTGAAAATCTATTCTCTTCTTATTTTTTAAAAATTTATAAAATTTCTTTGCCAACATAACCATATCATCTTCATTTTCTTCAATATTAGAATTTACATTAGAATCTTTTGAATTGGATTTAGAAGATTTAGGGGCAATGGACTTAATCTTAAGAGCTTTGAAATTCAACTCGTAAGTTTGAAGAAAACTAACTAACTCCTCAACCTTCATAGTATCAGTATCCCTCAATTCCTGTATAATAGCAACTTTCAAATTAAACCTAGCAGAAAGTGATTGCATATTTTTGCGCAAAACTTGCTTTCAAGGATTCTATCTCCAAGACCCTATATGGAATTAACTATGACATTTAGTTTCATATAGAAGTAGATAAAAGATTCATTTTCTTTCACACGAATTTCCTCAAATTTAGTTGTGAGGATTTAGACCTTAGAATTTTTGATAATGTTAGTTCCTTCATGTGTCGTTTCAAGAATATCCCATGTTTATTTAGTTGTATCACATGAAATGATTCTTTTGAATTCATCTGGTGATAAATCATAAGTTAATGTATTTAAGGCTTTTGCATTAGTACTACTTTCACTTTTCTGAACAGTCGTCTAAAAAGTATAAGCGTTTTCTTTCATGTACATGGTTCTATTTTCAGCTAATACTTCCATCATAGGAGGGATCCATTGTGTCATAGTGGCTTGCCATATACTCTCATAAATAGATTTAAGGAAAATCCATCCTGGCTTTCAAATATGAATAGTTTAAGCCATCAAAGGGAGGTGACTTGGTAATGGATAAACTTTTGAAATTTGACACCTTATATATCTAGATCTAACTCTAGGTGGTGAATCTCAAAAGGAGCAACCTCTCTCTGATACCACTTGAAAAGACGAGCTATCGATGTCCTAGATGGGGGGTGAATACAACAATACCAAGTTCTTCAAAATAAAGTGGAATAAATATTCTCAAATGCCCAAGTATCAAAACCTTGAATCCAAATAATTCATAGGACAACTTTCACATAGAATTTTAACCAGGCCAACCTTATTTCATGAATGTCTTTAAAATCAATCTTTCAAACTAGCAAAAGAAGATAAAATAAATATAGCATTCACTACACAAAATGAAATAAATATAACATTAACCACAAGACATAAGAGGTTATAGTGGTTCGATGCTTAAACCCACACCTACTCCACTCCCATAATTACTATTGACAACGCTAGCAAGCACTAGCGATAGCTAGTAGTAGCCAAGACTTAGCTAGTCAGCACTAGTTCAGCGTATTTGTATCTTTTAGGCCCCTCTAGAGAGAGATTAGTACCTCATAATTTTAACTTTCACTATTTTAAGGTTTTCACAGGTTCACCTTAATAACCTTATACAGTTCTTGTAATTTTCATAGGCTATCACAATCAAACCCCTTTTATGATTTTCATAGGCTATCACAATCGAGCCCCTTTTGTGATTTTCACAAGCTATCACAAAAAAAAAAAAAAAAAAAAAACCCCTCTTTGTGATTTTCATGGGCTATCACAAATTAACCCACTGAGATTTTTACAAGCTATCTCAGAAAGACCTAAATGAAATACAGTGAAGAATGTACTTATCTCCAAATGTTGATTCGAAGATATAGTCGAAGCTCGTAGTAATGATCTTCTTTTTTATATGTAGAGGAGGCAGTATTCGTTTAACCAGAAAAAGTATAGGGTTCTAAAGTATTTTAGAAAATGACAAACCCTAATGCTACAAATTCAATTCTCTTAATTCTTAGGTAGAGTATAGACTACTCTCTATAATGTAATTGAAATTAACTTGAGAAAGGGAATTGAATCTTAAATAAATTTATAAAAATTGCACAATTAGCTTGACGAGGACATAAGCTTCTCTCTCACTTGCAGAAGGTTTTGAGTGATTTTTCATTGTGATTTAGAATGAGAAAATGTCCATATTTATATTCAAAGGATTTGAAAATTCGGCTAGCCTAAGAATAAGTTCGGCTGGTAAAATTCCAACGAATCCGTTCTAAAGGCTATCGGATTACATGGGATAAGATTTATACAAAATTCAGTTTGCCCAAGGCAAAATTTGGCTGGCCAAATTCTCTCAAAAATCTGAGAATTCATTACTAGAATTTGACCCGAACTGCACTCAGGCTGGCTGAACTTCAAGTTAGGTTAGTCGAACCTAAAGTTAGGCAGGCCGAATTTGCAACCAATTTTTTAAATATTTAAATATGAAATTTAGCTCGAACGTGAAGTTAGGTTAGCTGAAGAAGTTAGACTTACCAAACCTAAAGTTAAGATGTCCGAACTCTAGAGCAATTACATCATAGATAACCCAAAATAAACAATTTTTGAAAGCATCTAACGTAAGGTCTTTCTAGGATTATATCACTTATTGGTTGGCTAATACAGAGATCTTCTAATCTTAATAAACCTAAAATCGAGTGACGTCTTGAGATGATTAGCCAACCTTGAGTTGATCTTCACGAGATGAAGTGTAGTTGCGATTTAACCATACTTGCGATCTAACCGGTATCACTGTGTATCTTTTGTCTTACAAAATTTGACAACCTTATGTGTGTTAAACATATAAACACTTTCAAGCTCATCTTCAATGTGGAGTTATAAATCCTCATTATATTGTTAATCTCAATGAAGATGATTTAGAACTCATTAGTTTGTAGGCTTAGGATGAGGGATACGATAATGCAATCACATATATTTTTATTGCACCAAAAAATCATACAAATGCCCAAGAACCAAATGCTATTTTATAAGAAACCGATTTGCAATGGCTATAAAACGGCTCTTTTGATGGATCGAACAATGTATCAATCCCATTGAAAAAATTCTGAAATTTCTCTGATGGTTGTTGGACTCATTCTTCTATCTGATCGAGTGGACCTTTAATTGGATCAAGTCCCATCAACAGGCTGTCGATGGAATCAAAGACCACTTAAAAATAATTGTTTTAGGCATATGATTTTACAATAATACTTTTGCACCTCCGTTAGCCTTACTTATCATGTTTCAATTAAACATTTAAGGCTAAGAGATTATCAACAAGGTCTACCTATAGGTTTAAGATCATCTAGAGGCTATGATTGTTTTGGGTCAATGGTTAGGGTCACCAGGTTACCTCATTTACCTGTTCTTCGCTCTTTAATACTCATATCCAGTTGTGTTTTTTATCTTCAACTTTTAAGGGTTCAACCGACTATATGACACATGGATTCATGTGATTGACAAACAAGATATACAAATTAGTGTACTAACATCTTTACAATCCATTTCTCGAGTCATCATGTTAAAAAGATAAAGTCACGGGAGCCCTGAACCAACAAAAAAAAAAAAAAAACACGAAATCAGAAAGATATGGATGCTACCATAGAACATGATCCCTGCACCCATAGCAAACATCTATAAATATGCACGAGAGTGAAAAAACGGATGTTACCATTGCTCGAAGAGGGTAGCATTTTTACCGCAGCACTAAGAGTAAGAGTTGGGAAGAAGGTTTACTTTTGTCATTCGAGAACAGGGGAATAGAAGAGATGTTGCTTCTGTTTTGTGGTTCGAGAACAGGGGAATAGAAGAGATGTTGCTTATGTTGGTTTCAGCTCGAAGTGTTTCAGATCTACCAGCGGAGGAAAGGGTTTCCTATCAATTGATGGTTGAGATGGGAGATGAGGGTTCCAATAGAAGGAAATGCGATGAGATGGGAGACGAGTTCTGATCAAAGGAGATGCGATGAGATGGGAGACGAGTTCTGATCAAAGGAGATGCGATGAGATGGGAGACGAGGGTTCCAATCGAAGGTGATGCAATGAGGTGAAAATTCTAAATGAAGGTGACTCAAAATTCTTCTTTTACTGTGTTTTAACACCCGATTGCTTTACATTAAGGCAATTCTACCATCTTGAAAAACCGTATGATTTCGTATACCATTTGAACGACGTAAGATGTCATGCGGTTACATCGATAACGGAGTGAAAATGTAGGCGTATTTAACTTAAGTGGTTTTCACAAATAAATTAAAAAATAGATGGATTTTAATAAATGACTCTAAAATTATTCACCTATGTTAACTTCCAGTTAACTTTGATGAACAGCTAAAAATGTAAAATAGTCAACCCTCGGAGAGGTGCTGATTAGGTCAGGATAGACATAGACCATTCACTTGGTTGGGCCACCTACCAAAATGATAGACCGTCTAAGTTATATATATATATATATATATATATATCTGTGTATGTGTGTAAAAATGCCGTTCCACTTACCATGCGAACCACACGAGTATGTCGAAGATACACTTAGAAAAATGACTCAAGGGCTACCTGCAACGGGCAAGTGTGGCCCACCTGACGAGCAGACCTAGTGTTTTCTGTGAGGACCTTGATGAATGTCCCTGGCATATAAGTCGTGGATTTGACTTGATTCTTCAATCTCTCTACACCAGAATAACATCAGCATTACTGATAGTCTGAATCTTAGGCAGACCAATATATGCCTTAAAAATGACAAGGGACGAGGCTCGCCAACGAAATTAACTATGGTTGACCAATATTAGATGGAAGTCTTTGTAACACGGGACATTGCCCCACTAGAAGGTTACCTGCCGCGTGTGCTGTCGAGTGATCGATCTGACAACTCCTCCGCATCATCTCCCTGGAAAAACGGTTTCTACAATCATTTTAGTATATCATGGATGGTGAAGATTGCTGACCAATGGATTTCCTACATTTGGGCCATCCATCATATGAAATAGTCGATGAAAGAATGGAATAAACCATGGCCAGGGCCAAGGATCGAGCAACAAAGGATAGCAATGGATAGAGAACAGCTATTTAAGAGGTCGTTGGCAATATGAATTTTGTGCAGTTTGGAATATAAATCCACTACTTTGGCATCTCAAAATCCTGAATTTCAAATCTAATTTGGATTAAAAATGCTTAAAAAATCTTCATTTTAAAATCCAAGAAAAAAGGTAAAGCCCAGAAATCCTTGATTTTCAAGAGTGCAGATGGAATGTGTTGAAGGCACGGGCAAATTCAGTGCCATCGCATCTCATTGGTCCACTCATCCCCGACTATTCCAGTTAACAAGATACACCCGGATTTTTCTCTGCAGGATAGATTGGTGCTGCACAACAACATGACTTTCAAGGCATGGAACTTCTCTTAACCCCAAAATGATTTATGTTTTAGATCCACACCGTCCGTCCAATTTTTACAGATCATCTTAGAGTATGAGCTAAAAAATGAGGCACATACAAAGCTCAGGTGGACCACACCACAAAAAGCAGCAGGGGTTGAACAACTACCATTTTGTGGTTTATTTGCCATCGAACTTCCTAGTAGGTTCACCCAGACCTCGACGAAGAGAAAACACAAATATCAGCTTGATCAGAGTCTTCCATAGCTCAAAAAGTTTTCAACGGTAGTCGTCTAATTCCCGCTGCTTCTGTAAGGTGGCCCACGTGAGAGAATGCACGGTTTGTTATAAGGAATTGGACTCTGAGTTCGGAATCCAAATACCTGCTGCCAAACGACGCTTAATGTTAAGATTAGGGGCAGTCTAGGTTATTTCTGTCGAAGCAGTGACCTAACGTGATGTCACGTGGGTAGTCCAGCACTTTGCAATTTCACGCAAAACCAAGGTTTATTTACCAGCTTCTACTCCCAAAGAAAAGGCAAAGATATAAAAACAAAGCCCCACAACCTTCTTTGCTTCTTCTGTTTCTCTCGGATCCCTCGACAGCAAGAGGAGATAGAGACAGGTCCATCTTCATCTTTCCTTCCACCCAAGAAATATCAAAGGAAGAAAAAAGAAAAGAAAAAAAGATAAACTATGGTAGAAAAAGCTTCTCCATCTCCCCTAAGCTTCTTTCTCGCTCTTCTATTCATGGCGCTATCTACTTTCCTACCAACACCATCACCATCCCAAAATCACCATCACCACCCACCTCCCAAACGCAAGAGAAAGCAACAACCGAAGCCACCCTCTTCATGGGAGCAGATCAAGAGCATCCTCACCTGCAAGCAGACCCAAGCCTCCGAAGTCCACGACCCTTCCAAGAACGTCGGCTATTCCAAGCTCAGCTCCTCCTGCAATTCTATCTGCAGCTTCAGAGATGTCGTTCATGGAAACACCAGAGTCACCCATAGAGATGAGAACTCCCCTGAAAGTAGCAACGTCGGGCAGGAAACGGGACTTCTGCGGAGAAACACTGCAAGTGTTGGGTCGAACCGGTCCACATGTTCAGTTGTCCGATCAAGCGGGCCATATTCATCATCGTCTTCATCGAGAGGAATGCAATTGAGGAAGCTTTCTGGGTGCTACGAATGCCATATGATTGTTGATCCCAGCAGGTACTAGGACTAATACTACTAGTCTTAGTTCTTTGTTATTATTGATTTTCTTCTTTGGAGTTTTACCTGAGAAGAAAGCTTTTTAAAAATGTGAAAAAAAGGTACCCATCAGCAAGGACAAACATCTGCGCTTGCTCGGAGTGTGGAGAGGTTTTTAGTAAGACTGAAAGCTTAGAAAGTCATCAAGCAGTTAGGCATGCAGGTAAAATCATTTCTATTTCCTTTAATATGGATTTTTTTTATTTTTATTTTTTTCAGGAGAGAAATGTCTTTATCTTGCTTAAAAGTTTCTAAATTTTGTAATTTCTGGATGGAAAATATCTCTCTGATCTGACTCATTGGAACCCATTTCTAATCTCTCTCTCTCTCTCTCTCTCTCTCTCTCTCTCTCTCTCAATTAACGGGTCTGGGTCCGGAACCCAACCCAAATTAGAACATGAAGGCCGACTTGGCTATTCATGACTGAACGGGAGTTTTTCCAAAATTCACTAGTTTCTACGTGGACCGTTCCATAGTGGACGGATCGTGCCCCCCAAATCTCTCAAACTGTGGTCTTTCCCTCCACTGACTGCATGTGGGTAGTTACATTTCTTCTTAACCATGGATTTCCATCCAACAATTGAACGGCTAGGATGGGGCTGTAGATTGATGGTTTAGATCAACGAACCATGCCCTATTCATGGACGTGGATTGCCTGTGCCCCGGCCACAAGAAGTTTCTATGGTCCGAAGGCTATGTGGGGCCCACAGAGATGCCACTGCCAAATTTACTTTGTCCATCAAGGCCACGATAGGGCAGAGTCTAAAAATAGGCCTATCTAAAACTCTTGCAGAGCCATACCACACAAAACACTGACGATTGAATGCCCATCGTTGGAAACTCTGCGTGGGCCAACAGAAGTTTTGTATTACGGTGATACTTGTACCTACCGTTTATCTAAATGGTAATAACCCTGTGAACGGTTTGGATTACATATAAACATCATGGCCGGCTCTAGTATGGTTTCAGTAGTGTACATTTCCGTTTGGTGTGGCCCACATGGGCCTGGCAAAACGGACGAACGGCATGGATATACAATGCATACATCAAGGTCGCGCCCCGCCGTCAGGGTCCAATCCACGTCGTTGTTCCGGGGTCGCAGCTAAGCCACTGGCTCGTAGATTACCCTCCGCCCAAGTATCATTTTTTTTAATTATTTTTTTCTCATAAATCTGATAGATGGTTTCTCTCGCCAGTTTCGGAGCTGGGCCAAGAGGATTCCGGACGGAACATCGTGGAGATAATCTTCAAATCCAGCTGGCAGAAGACGGACAGCCCCATCTGCAAGATCGAACGGATATTAAAGGTCCACAACACCCAGCGGACCCTCGCCCGCTTCGAGGACTACCGCCATTCTGTTAAGTCCCGCGCTTCCACCAACACCCACAACCGCTGCGCCGCTGACGGTAACGAGCTCCTCCGCTTCCACTGCACCACACTAACGTGCGCACTCGGAGCACGCGGGTCCTCCACCCTCTGCGGGTCCGTCCCAGGCTGCTGCGGTGTATGCACCATCATCCGCCACGGGTTCCCAGGCGGGAAGGGTGTGCGCACTACCGCCAGCAGTGGTAGAGCCCACGACAGCTTGCGCGTAGGGTTGGAAGAAGGGAAAAGAGCAATGCTGGTGTGTCGGGTCATAGCTGGAAGGGTGAGCCGTGGAGACCTGATGGCTGGGGATGATGAGAGCGTGTCGGCCGCTACGTACGATTCGGTGGCCAGTCATGCCGGGATTTACTCAAATCTCGAGGATCTCACCGTATTCAATCCGAGGGCTATCCTTCCTTGTTTCGTAGTCATCTACAAAGCATCAGATTAACTTTTTCTTTTTTAATGCAATGGTCTCACGTCCAATTAATTGAACCGCAGGTTACTTTACCTCTCAGTGGATAACTTCCAATCTTTCATGTTTTTGGAAAATCCAATCCGTCCAATAGCTTGGCCCCACCATGATGATCATTTTCTCTAAAAATATTCCCATCAATTCATCAGATGGGTCACACCAGAGAAAACAAAATATGGCCGCCTATAAATAGAAAAGTTCAAGTGTGGTCCACTTGATGAGTGGATGTGTTGATTTTTTAGAGAAAGTGATTATTCTTATGGCGCAAAAATATTGGATGGGTTGGATTTTCTTCTTACATGAAAAGTTGGAAGTTATTTATTGCTGGATGGTTAGTTGTGGTGCAACCGGTTGAGCTTGAGACCATCTCTTTTCTAATCGCTGCTTTTAGTTGGATTGTATGTGATTAGTTGAGTCGTTGGACTTCGACTTCTAGTGGATCGCGCTGGCCATGCGCGGCCGTTTGTAGCCCTATACCTAACACATGGAAGGTGGGGGAGGTAGATCTGAGCCGTCCAACTACTAAATAGCCAACGTTTAAATGAGGCGGCAGTCCATTCTCCGTTTGACTCCATCCTGATCGTTCATTTTGGGAGATTTTCAGCTGTGGTCCATCCATGGATTAGAAACCTTTTAATGGATGGTCTAGATATACCACCCTATCTGCCACTTAGCAGGTAGTCGGTGCTCCTACCTCATCTAGGATTCCAAGCTAGAAGGTGGCTAACCTTCTTTTGGTGTACATATCTTTACTTCCGGTTGCTTATTATTGGTCAACAAAGATTTTTCATTTAGTAAGTACAAATTAACGTGTTAGCTCAGGTTATGATTACAAAGATGGTCCCACACGAAAGCTCCCGTGCCGTTTGTCTTCCCAATCTGATGACACACGTGCCAGAGGTTGGGTCCAATTTTCATTTTAGAGTTTGATATGATCAATCAGCTGACAACCATCATCTTTGGTCAAGTGCATATTCACTAACCGCACATTCTTCTCACACAAATTTGATGTGCCAAATCAATGAGACGGTGTTATTGGTCACTGGTCACTGAAAAAAAAAAAAGAAAAACAGCAGCCCGCAGTCCATTTAATCAACGCAAGCAAAGCCAACTAACAAAAGAAGAAAAAGAAAACAGAAACAAAAACAAAAGAATGATGAGGGATTAAAAAACACGAAAAGCAAAATGATTAAAAAGAGATAAAGAGGCATCTAAATTTATGTGATTTGACAATTTGACCATCTTTAGGCAACAACACCCAACTTTCTTCTCGCTGAAATGGGATAAATGAAAGAATATAAGGCTCACCTTTTTCACTTTGTCACGTACTCAAGCACGGATTAGATTTCTCTGGGTAATAGCTTAGTGGGTCAGTCCTACCGTGGGCTCGTCTCTATGTATCTGGATACTCGTGCTATCTGTTTTGCTATCTTGGCATTGGCTAAAAAATACAGCAAATCAAAATCTTAGGCAGAACACACCAAAGGAAATAATAGTGATGGACCAAAAGAAGTTTTAGATCAAGCTGATATTTTTTAGATCAACCTGATATTTGTGTTTTCCCATTATTCAGGTCCATGTCACCTTATCAATAGGTTGGATAGCAATTATACACATTGTGATGGACCATAAGAAGTTTTTAATTGTGGGCAGTCAATGACCACAATTTGATGTGATGTGGTCCATTTGAGGTTCGTATCTACTTTATTTTTTGGACCTATCCTAAAATGACCTAGCAAAACAAATGGATGGCATAGATGTACAACACATACATCAAAGTGGGCTTCATGATTAGGAATCGCCCACTAAGTTGTTACCCTGAACTCACTTAATCCAAAATATTACATATTTATCTCCCCAACCTTACTAGTTTTGGCAGTATTTAAGTACTAAATTGATCTAATAAGATATATTTTCTATACGCGATATAATTTTGGACCTAAATATGAATAGTGCTTAAATAAATTATTTAAAGCACAAAAAGAGATCAAGCTGAAGGTGATGAAAAATTAGAGATTTAGAACATATTATTGAAGAATTTACATGCCAAATATCCAAGAAAACTAAGTAAAGAAGATGGAGAAAAGACTGAAATCATACAGCCACCTAAGGTTGGTTCGATCCAACCGAAAGTGCACAAAACAGTCTAACGAGAAATTGTAACTTTCAGAATTAATTCAGCTCGACACTTGGGTGTGCGACTAAAGTAGCATTGGGTCTCACCGAAGAAGCGTTCAATGCGACCTGAGGGAGACAGAGACTTCATATGAGTTTTCAAAATATTCAGTTGTAATTGAAAGATCCAGTCGATGCGATCGAAGTGATGTTCGATGCGACCAAGGTGATATTTAATACAACCGAAGCGTAAGAAAAGTGCAAAAATCTGAAGTCGGTATGAAGTTGTGCAAATTTTTCCTATTTAAGGGGATGCTTTAGGTTGTTTTAGATATGAATTAAGGCATGGGAGAGAGACCAAAGGGTAGCAGAGCTTCCACGGAGTCATCTTTTTTTTTCCGATCATTTGGTTATAGTTTGTCTTTTATGTTTTCCTTTATTATAGGATGTCAGTCATGTTAGGTAAATCTCTTAGCTAGGCTAAGGGATGAAACTTGTAATTAATTTTAATATTTAGTTTATTTGATTCAATAACAATGGGTTGAATGATGATATTAAATTGAGTTGATTTGGATTTTACTTTAAAGTCTTTGAGTTGATGATTTCTAGATTTTTTGTAAACTACGGTTACAATGAATGCTTTGATTTAATAATTGCTTAGCCTGAATTAGAGAATGATTCAATCTGCATAATTGATTAATCTATTCTCTCCTAAGGGTGCTTTAGACACTTTTGATTCCTTGTGATTGAGATCTAAGTGTTCATAAGAGAATCATTCAATTGAAAATCATGTTTTATTGGTGTTAATAATTAGTTTAATAAATTTATTTTTCATTTGGATAGGATAAAACTTCGATTCCAATTAAGTTATAAAAGTTGAATCAGTGAATTATATATTATGATTGCTATGAGTGAATTATTGGATCCCCATTCTTTTATTATTTGTTTTAAACCCTTGACCAGTTCGCTGGATTAAAAATCCAGACAACCATTTACTTTTTTACTAGTTCTAGTTGTGTTTACCATTCCTAGAGGATTCAACCTCGGTCTCACCGAGTTATTACTGCATCACAAACCTACACTTGGGGTTGTCAACCCATGGGTTTGATCGTGTAGCTAACATATATTTGCTTTATAATAAACAAGACCACCATGTATTATACACTCGATATCCAACTCACGCACCACCAAGTAAAAAACTGTAACCAATGCTTAATCTCATTTTATTTTAATATTAGGCATAATCTACATTAACGAACCTAAATAACTCTAAAATTTGACCATTATAACAAATAACCGCCTCTCAATGTCATGCTTATTGCAAAAAATCATTAAATTCTTCAAATATGCTTTTTCTCCATTATTAGCTCTTGAACACTTAATCTCTTTTCCTTTTTATTTTCATCTAATATTTTTCATTTCATGAAACCATTAAAAGAATCACTCTTTCTTATAAGCGTGTAAGTCCATAACTACATATAAATAAATAAATAAATAAATAATCGTCAATAAAAAAACAAAATACTTCGAACCTACCAAGAATTCAATGGGAGTTGCACAAGTATATGAGTTAAATATAAACCATCTTTACTTTTAGTGGTCGATGAAAAGCGAGTTCTATGGAGCTTTCCAAGTAGATAATCCTTATAAAAGGTAAATTAATAGAGTTTAAACCAAATAGTAAATTTCAATCTTTAATCTTTACTTGCGCATTTGCCTAATCACAGTTGATAAAATAGTATTATCATCACTAACCATGATATTTTCGATTAACCAATATAAACCACTTATTAACTCACTTCACAACTACCACTACTTTTTTTATAATCTTCGATCAAGTTTTGCTTTAGAAAATCAAGAACCATCTTCATCAAATTTTTTAATAATAGAAGACTCTTTTACATGCCCGGTACATGTCATATACTCGAAACTGAACATATGATACCATAAAAAATAGTGATGTTGGCATCTCCAATCCACACAATTTTACACGTATTATCATTATCCACATAAAATGTGTCACTGTCACACTACCAATATAAGTAAATACCAGTCCCTATCTAGCGTCATCTGAAATAAAGTGCATGAATTCAAAATCCATTTATGATTCAAACCGTCTTATAGATTATCCAAAATAATTCTTTATCCTTAAATGAATCATCTTTTTCAACTAAGCTTCCTTAGGAATCATTTGAATTCAATGCTTAATCATGATCTACTTGGATCTCATCTCCCCATCCCCAATTGGGGGACCGCGAAAGCACATAAAGATGAATCAAGCAAAGTACTCCAATTGCACATTAAGTCCAATCACAAAGACTCTGAATTTAACGTGGAAAAACCCTTTCAAGAAAAAACCACGACACAAAGCGACAGATATGCACTATGAAAGCAGAAAATTACAAGAGATAGAGATTACCCGATTTGAACAAGCCTCGAATCACCTAAACTACACCCATGAAACCCTAGGAACGAATTAGAAAGCTCTCCATACACCCTATTCTCGATTACATTCATATATATAGCCTTTAGGTGAATCACAATTGAAATAGAAAATAAATCCCACACGCAATTTTGCATAACTCTGCATGATCGTTTGATGACACCTTCGATGGCACTTCAATGTCATCAAACTAAACACCAAAACATTCCAGCAACTAAACATGTATTTCCTAAATTTTCTTGATGGGACATCGACATCATTAACGACCCGTTGGTGGCATCGAGTGTAAGACCCGTATCCTAGTCTGTACTATTCCGTCGATTGTCGTGATCCTTCCCGTCGAATTTCGGCAACATGCGACCTATAATCGATGTTTGCGCGTGATCCTAAGCCATATCCTGTAGATTTGAGTCAGCTTAATCTGAGTCATGTACCATTGCGACCGCACCGTCGTCGCGGTTCCAACACCTCGTCTCGTGCGCCAACCCGACGCTTAGATCATAAGATGTGGACCGTGCATTATAATGGTCGTGGACCGCATATTGCGAGACCCACCCATCCCATGTGGCACCAATCTCTAGGTAATCATGAGAGTGATGGATGACATCACCCTAGCTATAGCCACCCTACCCTAGCTATAGCCACCCTACCTTAGCTATAGCCACCCTACCCCCTAGCCTTCTTACAAATATTTATTACTAGCCACCCTCCCTTACAAGTAATCATGGCCTACCTAAGCTACTCCCTCTCTCCTTACAAACCTCTCTCTCTCTCTCTCATTTCTCATCACTTTTCCCAAGCAAGGAAAATCCCATGTCCAAGCCTTCCCATGGAGAGAAAAATGTGATTTGGTGGCCCACTTTCCATCTCAAAAATCCTTCATCTAAGCCATCCACTTCTCATCTCCCTCCATCAAAGTGAAGCACAAGGAGATCGGCTTTCCAACGGACCAAGAAGATCGATGGTGGGTGCTTGTTAGGATAGATTTTTCATGTTTTTGATGATGGGCCAAGTGAGGCCTACCGATTGATGGTATGGATCTCACTTTGGACCCTAGGTGTGGCCGATGGCCCACCTTGATGCTCATGATCATTCCATGATGGGGTCATTCTCCATGGACCCCATCATAATGTTTATTTTCCTTACATAAAAAAAGGTCATCTAGACCTTACATTTGATGGAGAAAGGATCTCCACCATTGATTTTTGTTTTAGTGGGCCCACATGTATTGGAACCCATTTGATGTATGATTGAATGCAAGGAGGGCCCATAGTGTCGGGGTCCCTCCATCACACGTGTGTCCCACTCTTTCTCTCTCTCCCTCTCTCTTTCATTTTCTTTCTTCCTATTTTATGTGATGATGTAGCCTTGTGGCCCACCCGGATGGACCCCACCATGAGGCATGACTTTTGCCCAAGCCATTTATAAGTGGGGCCCACCTTATATGTATTACACCCACACCATCCTCCATGTGGTGGCCCACCTAAGTCGGGCCCACCTCGAATGTATGTGTTCCGTCCAACCGTCCAGCGTCTAGGGACGCTGGACGTGGTTTGGGAAAAACACAAATATTAGCTTGGTTCACAAGATTTTGGGGTGGTCCACTTGTGTAGGCTCCACATTGATGTATGAGTTCAATCCATGTCATCCATCTTATTTACTAACTCATTTTAGGCATTGAGCCGAAAAATGAAATCCATCAGATCTTTGGGTGGGCCATAGCATGTAAAATAGTGGTTTTTACTGTTGAAAGTCACCCTGTCATTTTTTATGCGCCAAAAAACATCGGATATTGGACTCGTTGGAACGGTCTTGAGCCATAGAGAGCAATGGACGGGCTGGATTCAGTTGATGTGGGTCCCATACACGAAAAATCGCAGAAAAACGCCTGCTGCAACTGATGTCAGTGCAGAGGACGCACAGGCATCCTGCGCCATGGGTGGACGGACAACAGTCCCACGGCCTAGCCATGGGCCCCACCATGATGTGTGTTTTGTATATCCACATCATCCATCTTGAAGGCCCTTAGGGTAGTGGGCCCCATCCAAATTTCAGCCACATCCAAGACTCAGGTGGCCCACATCAGAGGAAACAGTGGGGTTGAACTGTTTACCATTGAAACCCATTTTTGGGTCCACAGAAGTTTTGGATCAAGATGAAATTTGTTTTTCCCTTTCAACCAGGTACGTGTGACCTTATTAACGGATTAGATGGCATATAGACATGATGGTGGGCCCCACGTGGGACCCACAGTGATGTACATGTTTCATTCTCACCGTCCACCTTCTCACTGTCCACTGACGGTGGACGGTGAAACCCCGCTCCCCTTCGTGTTCTATCCGGATGGTGTGCGTGCGCGTGCGCATGTGTGCATGTGTCTATGCGTGTGTGTATGTATGTGTGTGTGTGTGTGTGTGTGTGTGTGTGTGTGTGTATATTATATCCATATATATATAATTATATATAATTATATTATATATAATATTGTACATATATACTTTATATAAATTATATATTATATTATACATAATATATATATAATGGTGGGCCTTCATGTGGACCCCTCACCATGATGCTTGTGTCGCATACAACTGTCCAACCATTTTGAAAGCTCTTTTTAAAGGCTTGAGACTAAAAATAAGACAGATCTATAGTCCAAGTGGACCCTACTTTGGTATAAATATAAGGCCATAGGATTAGGCCCATCTTGATGTATTATGGCCGTTGTTAGGGCCCACTTGAGTATAGACATGGGGCCCAATTGGTGTGGCCCATCTGATGTACATAAGGCCCATGTGATTAGGCCCATTCAATGTATTTATGACCGTTGTTGAGGCCCACCTTGATATGAATATAAGGCCCATTGTAGTGTATTCAAGGAAAATGAGTTATGGCCCATTGCAATGTGCACAAGGCCCATTGATGCGGCCCACTTGATTTATATAAGGCCCATATGAGGCGGCCCATTTGATGTATCTAAGGCATATTGGTCGAGGCCAAATAAGATGTATATAGGTCCATTGCAATGTGTGATTCCCTATGGTTTGGGTAATGATATTTTATGGTGGGCCATGCCTTGGGAGCAATGTTGGTTTAACGTCCACGTTGTAAGAATAATGTTGGTTAAATGTCCGCATTATAACTCTCCCTAGGGCCCATTGGTGGGCCCATACTTGTTGATGTTCATCACTTTGTAACATGCTTAGTATATCTCCATGATTCATGCCCATACGCATCATATGTATGCTTGATATGAGGAATGTTTGATCATTGCACAAGCCGTTGGGCTGAGACATTTACGGGACTGCTTATGAGATGAAGAGTCCCACATGAGCACGTGGTACACGCGAGATTGCTGCATGACTGACGGTGTGACTCATGCATTTCGCATTGTGTGTCGTGATTCACTGCACGCCCTAGCGACATCAGGGTCGTGGCCTTCACAAGCACATCATGGATGGTCGTATTGGATACCAGAAATATTAACTCTAGCATTGTGGGCACTTAGGATGTCCTTGGGTGAAAATTTCAGAACCTTTTTGGTACCAGGAGATGCTCCAACGTCTAGACCGAGTGGATATACGAGCGCCCGAGTGCCGAATACCAGTAGGCCGCGTCTCCCGCTGTGTCATGGTCGGTTGGAAGGGGGTGTGGCCTTATCTGCCTGAGTGAGGGGGCTATAAGCTAGGCTGAGTTTGACCAGCTCGCAAATGAGTCCGCTATCGATGAGCCAGGTAGGTATTGGCAGACTACTGGTCAGGCAGATAGTGTGGTCTCTTCCACTTGCTTAATTGTGCAGCTAGGGAGGAGGCAGTCAGTGTGAGGTGCATAGACCCCGGTGATATCCATAGAGGAACTGTACTGATATGTGTACTTGATGAGTACTGGCACGCTTGTTTTGCATCTCGCATATGACATTTGGCTATATAGGCCTCGCATCGCATGGCCTTAATATGGTTGATAGCATTCATGCCTTGCATTACATAGCTTTGGTACAGCTGATAGCATTCATGGACTTACCGCATATTTTTTTCATTACTCTGATATTGCACACTTGGCGCTTGCCTTACGCACACACTTACACTACCCCCTAAGCTTTTGTAAGCTTATGCACGACCGTCGCGTGCAGGTGTCGTTGGACAGTAGTAGCGTTGAGGCAGGAGCGCGCATCTGATCATTTTGAAGTTTTTTTGATCACCTTGTACTTCCCTTTCCCCATTGTACTTAAAAGTTTTTGATATAGTGGATATGTGGTGATGTTGTTTTGTGACTTGGTTATGCTTGTGGTTATGCTCCATTACAAAAAAATTCATACTGAAAATCTTCCTTGTAGGATCCCAGGATCGGAATCTGGCATGTAAGTGTCGGAATCCGAGAATGGGGTACTGCGGAGGCTGTCGACGCCGGATTCAGCGATCGAAAATTTTGTGAGCCCGTTTTCCGAGTTTGGAGCGTGACATCGAGCAGGACACCAAAAGTGTCCAACAACCAATGTGAAATTATCAAATTTTTTTAATGGCGTTGACCAACCTTCGATGGCATCGAGCTATCATCAATAAACCTGTTGATTTTTAGATTTAAGATATCAAACAACAATCTCCACCATGTCTTTAATCTCCATTCTTCATAGCTCATTTTTCCACATTTTTAATTTTTCCTTACATCATAGTTCCACCCCAGTGTTCGCAATATTGATACTATCAGCCGATATTATATTATCGCCCCCCAGCAAGACGAAACCCGCACGATAACCCCCGGAAGATACTAAAATCCCCAAAATCCAGGTATCGCACAATGTATCGTCAATATTGCGCGATGTATCATCGATATCGCACGATTTCCTCCATTATTTTCGGATTTCAACAGATGCACTCAAAAAAAAAGGAAAGAAATTGGAGAGTACCTGTAGGCTGAGGCGAAGATTGGTGATCAGAGGTGGGCCATTATGTGAATTTCTCAGAGATTTCGGCGAGAAATCAGGCCGGATTGAGGAACAAAATGAGAAATCATCGTCATCTCTTGCTCCAGAACCCTCGCGTGCGTGAAGGAGAGGGAAAGTGAAGGAGAGGGGCGCAGGAGGGGTGAAAAGGGGATTAGATTGCGTGGTGGGTTACTGAGCACGCTCTTATCGTACTCAGTAAACTCAGTTGGGCCCACCTTTAATGTATGAGATCTATCCACGCCGTCCATCCATTTTTCCATCTAAATTAAGGGGTTGATCCCAAAATTTATGAATTTTAGTGGATCATACCACAGGAAACAGTGGTGATACTGATTTCCACCGTTGAAACCTTTCTCGGCCCTGCAGTGATGTTTATTGGTCATCCAAACCATTAATAAGATCATACAGATATGGATGAAGGGAAAATACAAATATAAGATTGATCCAATCATCCAAGACTTCTGTGGCCTTCAAGAAATTTTTAATGGTAGATGTTCAATTCAACTGTTTTCAACAGTGTGGCCCATTTGAACATTGTATATACTTTATTTTTGGGCTAAAGCCCTGAAATTATCTACTAAAATGGGTGGACGGAGCGGATAAAATACATAAATCATGGTGGACCTCACATGAGTTTACTCAGTACGCTAAGCGTAGTGACTAACTCACTAGGCAATCGCATAAGTGTTGTCACCAAGTTTTGTGGGTACCACAATAATGTATGTGTCGTATCCACACCGTCCATTAATTTGGAAATATTTTTTTAGGGCATGACACAAACAATGATGTAGATCTAAATCTTTAGTGGACCCCACCACAGAAAAAAGTGGAGAGAGTGACGCCCATCATTGAAACTCGAAACCTTCCTAGGGCCCATCATAATGTTTATTTGTGATATAATCTGTTCATAAGTCCAAGAAGATATGGACTAATGGAAAACACAAATATCATCTTGATCATCCATCTCTTGTGGCCCTCAAGAAGTTTTTAATGGTGAGCGTCACTCTCTCCACTGTTTTCTATGGTGGGGTCCACTCGAGCTCTAGATCTGACTCATTTTTTGGCTCATGCCCTAAAATGATATATTCAAATGGATGGATGGTGTGGATAGAAAAAATACATTATGGTGGAACCCACGTAACTTGGTGACGTCACTTGTGACTGTGAGGGGCGCAGATCAAGGGATGTGGATTTCCTGCAAAAGCCTTTCGCAGGAAGTTCCTGCACAAGGATGCTGGGTGGGGCCCACCAAAATTTTTTTGAGATATCTACCCCATTCATTCATTTTATGAGATCATTTTAGGATGTGCGACCAAAAATGAGGTGTATCCAACACACAAGTGGGCCATACAAGAGGAAAAAGTGGGCATTCAGTGAACACCGTTGAAGCGTTTTTATGGCCATAAAAGTTTTGTATCAAGCCATAATTTTGGTGTTTTTACTTCATCCCATTGGGAATGACCTTGTAAAAGGTTTGGATATCATATAAACATCAAGGTGGAGCCCAGTAAGGTTTCAACGGTAGAAATTTCTTGCCCCAATTTTCACTCTCGTGTGACCTACTTGAGTGTTGTATCCACCTCATTTTTGGTAGAATGTACTAAAATGAGCTCGAAATATGGATGGACGGAATGGATTTATAAAATACATTACAGTGGGCCCCACCCAACATCGTTGCGCAGGAACTTCCTGCGAAAGGCTGGTGCACCACACACCAGATATATAATGAAAACAGATTGGCTACTCCGCCTGACACTAGCCTTACGCTAGTGGTCAGTGCTCTGTGGGCCCCACCATAGTGTATGTGTTTCATCCATGCCTTCCATCTATTTTTATAGATCATTTTACATTGTGAAACCAAAAATGAGGTATATCCCAATCTCAAGTGGACCACATTACAGGAAACAGTGTTGAATGAGCGTCGACCATTAAAAACATTTTGGGGCCCATTAAAGTTTTGGATCAAGCTGATTTTTGTTTATTCCCTTCATCTGGGCCTGTATGACCTAATCAATAGATTGGATGTCAAATAAACAGTATAGTGAGCCTTAGGAGGATTTTAATGGTGGATATCCAATCACTATTGTTTTCATATGATGTGGTCCACCTGAGATTTATATCCATCTCATTTTTTAGATCAAGCCATAAAATGATCTGTAAAAATGGATGAACAGAATGGATGAAACAAATACATCATGGTGGGGCCCACAGAGCACCGACCACCAGCCACGAGGCTGGTGTAGGGGGAGTAGCCAATCCATTTCCTACAACTGCCGTAGGTACTTGGGACGCGGATTGCGTCCTATCCCTGCCTATCTCTGGCCCCGAACGGGTAGTTCTGTGGGTGGGCCCACCGTGATGTACCTATAAATTTAAGCCATCCATCCCTTTTTCTCCAATCATTTTAAGCATGAAAGCAAAAATGAGGCAGATTCAACGCTAAAATGGACCACATACTCTTGCATTTAATGCAACTGGCATTCGATGCTTTATGCATTTTAAGCTTATTATTTGGTGTGGTCCACTTGATCGTTGGATCTACCTCATTTTTGTGTTCAAGTCTTAAAATGATGTGAGAAAAGGGATTGACAGCTTGGATGTACAGATGCAACACAGTGGGCCTACCCACAGAACTATCACATCATTGATATGTATATTTCTTAAATTTTACTTCTTCAGTTCTTCTTTTGCATTTCAATGAATTGGTTGTATTTTCATACATGACTATGATATATTTATAAATATCATGCATTCAATTTAAATATAGTTGCATTAGTTCAGTTAAACATCGCATAACTTAGGACCCTATACAAAGGAAATTTATTATGTGCATCTTTTCTTTAGATGTTATGATTTAAAAGTGTGCATTAAGGGCTTTTTTAACAATCCCCAAAGTTTCATTAAAAAATTCAACCATTTTCCCAATGTTTCCCCATGTTTCCCAAAAAGTGCGATAAATTATGCGATAAAAACGATATATCCCGTGCGATAACCGATACATATCTGTATCCCAATGGTGCGATACCGATATTTCGAACACTGGTTCCACCATCACTTCTCGTGCATACTCCGTCTTCCTTTTACGCCTTCGCCAAGCCCAAAGAAGTTGCATAGAACTTGAACTTCTCTAAAGGAACCACCTTAGTGAGCATGTAAGTCAGATTCACACTCGTGTGAATCTTCTCCTGAGTTACGCCTCTTCCTCAAGCACGTTTCAGATAAAATGGTGATGAACATCAATGTGTTTAGTACGTGAGTGACAAACAGAATTTTTAGCCAAATTGATCGCGTTTTCACTGTCACAATTAACCAAAATGGCCTCCTGCTGAAACCCCCAACTGATTTGTCATCCCCTTCAACCAAACACCTTCCTTGAATGCCTCCATCACTATCATATATTCAGCTTCAGTCATGGAAAGATTCACCATAAACTGAAGCTTCGACATCCAACTGATCGCTCCACCCACTAGCACAAACGAGTAATCAAAAATCAACCTTCTTACATAACACTGCCTGCGTAATCCGAATCCATATAACCTACTAACTTGGCCCATGATTTCTCAAATGTCAAGACGTAGTCTTACGTACCTCGAATGTATTGAAGTAGTCATTTCACTTCTTCCTAGTGTTGCTTTCAGGAGTTAGACATCTATATACTAATAACACCAACCGCATATGAAATATCCGGTCTCGTATAGACTATGGCATACATCGAATTGCCAACTGCATTCGAATATGGCACACAAGACATCTCGTACTTTTCTTCATCAGTTTTAGGAATTTGTTCAGAAGAAAGCTTAAAATGAGCCACGTGAGGAACAATGACTGGCTTTGCCCTATCCATCCTATACTTCAGCAATAGCTTCTCTAGATACTTCTTAAAAGATAACCAAAGCCTACTCATTTTCCTATCTCTTTGTATATCAATGCCAAGAACTCTCTTTGTAACCCCTAGATCTCTCATTTCGAATGTCCCTGATAACTAAGTCTTCAGTAGATCGATTTTAGACATGCTATGACTAGCTATCAACATGTCATCAACATATAACACTAGAATTATGAACTTTTCATCACTCAGTGTCTTATAATAGACACAATAATCATACTCACTCCTAGAAAATGTCTTACTCAAAATGAAAGAATCAAATTTTTTATATCACTGCATAAGCGACTATTTTAGGTCATACGACGACCTCTTTAGCCTACAAACTATGTTCTTTAGTCCTTTTATTTTGAATCCCTCTAGTTGCTTCATATAAATTTACTCTTCTAATTTTTCATGCAGGAAGGCAATCTTCACATCCATCTATTCCAACCAGCGCCAACACGAATTTGATAGATACTAGCTTCACTACAGGTGTGAATATCTCAGTGAAGTCAATACCTTCTCTCTGAGCATATCCATTCGCTACCAACCTTACCTTGTACCTATCATACTTTTTCTTGAAGATCCATTTGCACCTGATTGCTTTTTAACTAATGGGAAGCTCCACCAGCTCCTAAGTCTCGTTCTTATATAAGGACATCTTATCGTTCATTGCCACTTTCCACTTTTCCGCATCATGCTCACTAAGAGCCTCTTGAAGAGTAGAGGGATCTCTCTCATCTGTAATGAGGGCATATGCAATATTAAGATCATTCATGTATCTCACTAATAACCTATAATCCCTCGGTGGATTCCTTCTCACATGTGGCTACTCCACCTACTCCTGTACTTCTGTTTGTGTCTCTATCTCAGCTTGAGTCTCATCTTTGTCCATCCGAATATCCACCACCAACTTTTTTGGTTCCTCATGCTCATCCTTATGAAATAAGGATCCTTCATCGAATTTGACATCACAACTAATGATGATTTTTCGTGTAACCCGGTCATACAACCTGCACCCCTTCACACCCGACAAAGATGTATTTCTTATATCTTTGGTCAAGCTTATCTTTCTTAATTGATGATACATTAGAGTAAGCATCACCACCAAACATATACAGTCTCAAGTAAAATACATGATGACCACTCTACACTTCCTCTAGAATCTTACAATCAATGGTTGTAGAAGGGGACTGATTCACCAAGTAACAAGCCGTGTTAGCGGACTCAATCCACAATTTCATACCCAACCCAGTATTATTAATCATGCATTGAGCCCTCTCCAACAGAATCTTATTCATCCACTCAGTCACACCATTTTTTTTTAGTATGTGGCACATTGTGTTATGCCTCATAATTCCTTCATTCTTATAGTATTGATTAAATTCACCTGAAGTAAATTCTCTACCATTATCTGTCCTTAGAACCTTCACCTTTCGTCCTAATTATTTTTCAACCATCACCTTCACTGCTTAAAGTTGGTGAAAACATTGGATTTATTTTTTATAAAATAAACCTACACTTTCCTAGAATAGTCGTTAATAAATGTGACGAACTATGACGACCTTCTGGCAAAAACCACAGGCTTCAACCCCTATATATCATAATGCATATAATCAATAACACCATTACATACATGTTTTCCATATTTAGAAGATAACCTTGAATATTTACCATATATACAATCCTCGCATATATTTAAATCAAAACATTTAAAAACTAAAATTTAACAATAGTCATAAAGTACATTCATGCCTCACTTGCTCATGTTACCCAAACATGCATGGCACATCGTGCAAACGTGGAATTCGCTATAGATGCTACAGCTCCACCCGATGAAGTTCTCTCGATCAACCTGTAAAGATTTATGT